>NC_138755.1:33048438-33163277 GCF_965113315.1 Podarcis vaucheri | reverse complement strand
GACTCAGGTAAAATCAATCCTCTAGAAATTGTTTTTTCCCCCATGGGTCTCTCCCCTCACCCCCCAACCACCACCGCAGACCATAAAAATCATGGTTCTAATGCTTTCCAGCGTTGCCTTGGTATAAAACCATGGATCCAACGAAGATCCTTATGAATCAACGTAACTTTGAAGGGAGTCTTTCAAAGTCACCATAAAATCATAACTCGCCTCTTTGTACACAGATGCATCCTGTGATTTGTTGGTAATTTTGCTGCTATACATCCAAGAGAATCCATACCAAAATACCAAACACTGAATCTGTGTTGTTTACTGTGCTATCTACTGATGTAAGCTTTAATTTGACAGTTGGGGGAAAACTGTAAAATTAAAAAACCTCAAGGGATTCTATTTAAATTATACAGGATCCAAATTTTACCCATGCACCTTGGAAAAGCATAGTGTGTGCTTTGTGTGTCTACGTCTATTCTTCCAGTCCTTTTCTCCAAGGCAGTGAGAGGTTGACCCTTGGGATGGGGGAGAGAACTGACCAGAAGAGGTGGTACCCATGGCGCTTGTTCAAAAATCCAAATGTGAAATAGGCCCAAACTGGTTGGCGACCCCTGGCCTAATCTATCGCGCAGGATTGTTGTAAGTCAACAGCATCACTCTGAGCTTGTTGGACTGAGCTACAAATAACACACTAACAAGATCCTCAGAAGCAAAATACATCCACTTGATATAGAAAGGTGAAAGGACTGAACAGGCTGATCTTTGCTGTGCATAACACCTAGATATCTTCCTCAGAAGTATCCCATCATTGACTACTTTATACTACGTTTTATTTTAGCATCTCAAGGCCAGATTCTTACTTCCCACACCAAGAACTCCAATGTGGCCTGGTTCCCCTGACCAGCTCCTAAAACCACTGTAGAGGACTGGCCCTTTCAACCACACCCCGTGTTAGAGCAAAATCCCAAAGTCTTCTACATCACAACCTTCCAAGTTCATAAACAACCTTTCCAAAATTCGGACACTGAATATACGTATGTAAAAAGAGTCTGGTGAAAGGCGGGTAATAATAATAATAATAATAATAATAATAATAATAATGGTCCCCGTACCAGATAAGATTGAACTGTGGCCCAGATGTTCAGGTCTGGACTTTTCCTTCTGCGCCATTTCCAGGGAATCCATTTGATTGCTGTGGGCGTCGTGGTAGAAATTACTAACACTTCCATTCAATGGATTACAGCGAGACAGCCATCTTTCCCACATCATACATACAGTGGTACCTCAGGTTACATACGCTTCAGGTTATATATGCTTCAGGTTACAGACTCCGCTAACCCAGAAATAGTGTTTCAGGTTAAGAACTTTGCTTCAGGATGAGAACAGAAATCGTGTTCCGGTGGCGCGGCGGCAGCGGGAGGCCCCATTAGCTAAAGTGGAGCTTCAGGTTAAGAACAGTTTCAGGTTAAGAACAGACCTCTGGAACGAATTAAGTACTTAACCTGAGGTATCACTGTACATGCCTCCTGGTTCACCTGGTGCTCAGCAAATTTTAAGCAAAAAAATTGTTAGCAAAATTTTTAGCCTGCCCTCAGGACCAGCACGCATGTGATGGGCTCCATTCTGACACATCTGCCTATTATTATTCCATACATCCGCCTATGATTATTCCATACATCCGCCTATGATTATTCCACACCATCCACCCTACCTGCACGTGGTTGAGGGCCTTCTCCTGGTACTGCACGCCGTCCCCAGTTCCCCCGGTCTCGTGCCCCGCCTCGGATGGGATCCCATAACTGGTGCAATTTTCATAGTGCATGTAGTCGTACTGGGGGGCACCGCCCCACAGCGCTGGGCCCTTCTTGGCATCATCCGCCTTGTGCTCCGAATGCTCCATTGCGCTATGCTCGACTTCTTCTGCGCTGGGACACGGGTGCTGCAGGACGAACGCCGAGCCCCACAAGGTGTTTGGCCCAAGGCATGGCCCCTTGTCTGCCGACCTCTCCTTCCCTATCCCTTATGTCTTTCTCACTTTCTTCCCTTCCTAGCCCCCAAAGGCGTCTGGGGTAGTGATAGCTGGGTTTAACTATATTTAGAACAACCTTCTTCTGTCACATGACCCACCCCCCCACCAAAGCCACATCTGATCTGAGCAAGAGGCATTAACTCGGCCTGGATTGAATATCAGGTGTGTGACAGGAGGGAAGCCTGAAGGAGCGGGGGTGGGGAGGAGAAGGCAGCAATGAGGGAGATCGGAAGAAGCAGCCGGGCAATGCAAGGCCGGCAGGATGGGAGGGAAGCACACAGAGTTCTCCTCCTGCTCACGGTAGCCAGTCTTCGCCTCTGCATATTTACGTATTCATACGCTATGATATGCATTGGTATTGATAGCCATGTTCAAATATATAAAAGGATGTCACATAGAGGAGGGAGAAAGGTTGTTTTCTGCTGCTCCAGAGAAGCGGACACGAAGCAATGGATCCAAACTACAAGAAAGAAGATTCCACCTAAACCTTAGGAAGAACTTCCTGACAGTAAGAGCTGTTCGACAGTGGAATTTGCTGCCAAGGAGTGTGGTGGAGTCCCCTTCCTTGGAGGTCTTTAAGCAGAGGCTTGACAACCATATGTCAGGAGTGCTCTGATGGTGTTTCCTGCTTGGCAGGGGGTTGGACTTGATGGCCCTTGTGGTCTCTTCCAACTCTATGATTCTATGATTGGCAGTTCATTACGTCAACTCTTAATGTCCATATAACAGCACAACTAACGCATACCCTCCAGCATTTCTCCAATGAAAAGAAGGAAAATCTATTATTATTATTATTATTATTATTATTATTATTATTATTATTATTATTATTATTATTATTATCATCATCATACCCCACCCATCTGATTGGGTTCCCCCAGCCACTCTGGGTAACTTCCAACATCTGTAAAAACATAATAAAACATTAAAAACCTTCCTTATACAAGGTTGCCTTCAAATATCTTCTAAAAAAGCATGAGTAGGCAAACTAAGGCCCGGGGGCCGCATCCAGGCCAATCCCCTTCTCAATCCGGCCCGCGAACGGTCCGGGAATCAGCGTGTTTTTACATGGGTAGAATGTGTGCTTTTATTTAAAATGCATCTCTGGGTTGTTTGTGGGGCATAGGAATTCATTCATCCCCCCCCAAAAAAAATATAGTCAGGCCCCCCACAATGTCTGAGGGACAGTGGACCGGCCCCCTGAAAAAGTTTGCTGACCCCTGTTCTAAAGGTTGCATAGTTACTTCATCTCCTTGGCTCAGGGGTCGCATTACTCTATACCCTCCAACATTTCTCCAATGAAAATAAGGACATCCTAAGGAAAAGAGGGACGTTCCAGGCAGTGGCGTAGCGTGGGGGGTGCAGGGGGGCCCGGCCGCACCGGGCGCAACATCTGGGGGTTAGGGTTAGGGGGCGCAAATCCACGGGTTAGGGGGCGCAAGTTACTTGCCTTGCCCTGGGTGCTGACAACCCGCGCTACGCCACTGGTTCCAGGATCAAATCAGAAACATGGAAGGCTTCTGTAAATATGGGACTGTCCCTGGAAAATGGGGGGACTTGGAGGGTTTGCTAACGCCACCTTCACACAATGATAACCACTTGAACCGGTCATGGCTGCCCCCCCCAAAAAAAATTCTGGGAGCTGTAGTCTATGGCAAGGGTGCTGAGAGTTGCTAGGAGACCCCTAGGGACCTCCCAGAACTACAGCTTCCAGAATGATGTAACAACAATCAATCTCTCTTCACAGGGAACTCTGGAAAGTGTAGCTCTGTGTTTCAAATGTATAGGGTTGGATTCAACTAACCCAGTGCACTTGTGCAAGTCAGCTCAAGGTTTCCAGCTAGAGGAGGAACAGGGCTTTCTCCCACCCCACCCCCCACATCCCCATGCTTCCTCTAGGCCTGATTTGGACAACAACTAGAGAATGGATAATATTTAAGAATTATGTAAAACTTTATTGTACAAATAGCTCCATATTAGCAGAAATTGAGTGATATTTGTAAAGAAAAAGATCAAAGGAATGTCTACAAAGCAGAAAGAAATGATCTTATATAATGTAAACCTGTGTAAAAAAAGAATGTTATATCAAACAGTGTAATGAGAAGGATGGGAAGGATTGTGTCGATGAGTACTTTTACTATGTAAATAACTTTGTCTTTTTATTTTTGTTACTTCTTATTTTTGTTACTTCTTTATTTATTTTCCTTGCTTCATCAATTTTCTATTTTATATAATTTCCTTTTTTTCTACCTGTTAAGATATAGTACATAATGTTTGTATAGACATGCAATTTATTTAATCAATAAAGAATATTTTTTTAAACAAACAAACAAACCCCAGTGCACTTGTGCAAGTCAGCTGAAGGTTTCCAGCTAGAGGAGGAACAGGGCTTTCTCTCCACCCCCTGGCCCCCGCATCCCCATGCTTTCTCTAAGTCTGCTCTGGAGGGTCATGAGAACCCCTACAAAACTGCACGGGGGAGGAGAGGGAATATTGTTTTATTGCAGAAATGTTTGCGCTGATGAAACAATCAAATCAGAGCAAGGTTGAATTCCACGCATGGTGTGTAACGTAGCTCTAGTTCCTGCTAAAAGAATAACTAAAGTGAACTGTCATGACAGGATCCTCAAAGATACATTTTTGAAAGTGAGGTTACCTGACATTATTAAAACCGGTCGGCGCTTCGCATCCTGAGTTTGCTAATGAAGCAATGCCATTTGGTAGCACATAGATTTTGCAAAACAGGCTGTTCAGCAATGAGTGCTATGAAGAGAAAATGCAATGGCAGGCTGTAGATCAATAATGATCTGAGACCATGTCTGACACCCATCAAACCTCACATTGATCTACTCATTGGCAAAATGCAAGCTGTTCCACCGATACTTGCCCAAATGGGCTTTATTATGAATAAAACTATTTAAAATATTCATATTTCTGTAGCTGTATGTTCTTAGTGTTAAGTTGTGGGTGAACATATCAGACGACACAGCGATTCTTCAAACAGCTCTTGTTTATTCACAGGCCAGAACAGAACTGAACTGAAGGGTTCAGTCAGCCTGCTTATATAGAGCTCCAGTACAACATAACTGTAACAATTCTCTAAAACTAACCAATCACTGAACATCACTTTCAATCCCTTATTTGCATAACTATCTACAGTATCTCCCTGCTGGCCCAGGGTGCGAACTTCAGTATATAACACTTAGAATAAATGTTTATCACTTATGAAGAAATATCATGCAATAAGATAATTTTTGTTCTTACACTCCACCCCCCGCAAACAACTGTGATTAACTTTGCCTTCCATTGAGCCATGCAATCGGCTTTGTGTTTCCAGCTCCAGACCCATTGAAGAACATCTCATCCAGTTCAATCTTTGAAAAATAACTTTGAAAAACTTTTTCATATTCTCCAGTGTGCTACCCTTGCCGTTGTGGCAGCACGGGGTTGCTGTTCTGTGATTGGACTTACACTACTTGTTGAACGGTTCGTTTATCCAGTCTGTATAACATTTCCTGCACATGTAACTTGTTAAGATACAGCCGTACATTTATCCACTCCATGTTTACAGTATCTCCAGGCTTTGTCTTGCATATGGCACCTTAGTATGTTTCTTGTTTGAATGGTTACAAGTCTATCTCTATTCTAGCTATTATTCTAGTAAATTTGGTTTTATACTTATAAGCCAGTTTGCCGTGTTGTTGTTTTGTACGATAAATACATCATCGAATTCCACATATAAAAGGGGAATTCTTTGCTTGCATACCTCAAGCAATGTTTTTACCTTTCTTTGCTTTGTACGGGTTTTTGTTTTTGTTTAATGTTGTAAACAACTTTAGATATATTTTTATGATTAGATAGTATATACATATTTTTATAAATAAATAAGAGAAAAACAATATAAATGGTTATGAAATAGACATACCTGCAATTAAAACGTATGAAACTGATGGCTGCCAAGGATGCAAGGTCCAAAATTCACTTGTCAACAAACTGATGGGTGATCATACCATAAAGGCTAGGAAACACTGAGGTAGAGTGTCTATTGATTGTCAGAATGCCACTATCCACCCAGTCCCCAGACTCTATGGTTCTCTGCTTAAAGGAGCAGCACATGTTCTGTTAAGTTGTGGGTGAACATATCAGACGACACAGCGATTCTTCAAACAGCTCTTGTTTATTCACAGGCCAGAACAGAACTGAACTGAAGGGTTCAGCCAGCCTGCTTATCTAGAGCTCCAGTACAACATAACTGTAACAACTTTCTGTAACTATCCAATCACTGAACGTCACTTTCGATCCCTTATTTGCATATGTGGACCTGAACTATCTACAGTATCCCCCGGCTGGCCCAGGGTGAGAACTTCAGTATATAACATGTTCTTTGCTGATTCTTTAAACCCATAGGTGTACCCCTATGGGTACAACGGACCCCAGTGCTGTCGTCTAGTGCTGGCTTCCCCAACACAGACTTTCCCCCCTTCTCACTCTGTTTTCTATTATATACACTTCTATCTGCAGCAGCTGGGAAGGGACCCGCTCACTTATTTGCTTAGCTGTGAGAAGAATGAAGGGCACATTTTTTCCACCCTGATGGCCCACTGACAGCTCTTGAACCTGCTCATGACTTGGCCTGTCTGTAAACAAGACAGCTCTTACAAGGGCAATTAATAGGAAGAAAAGAGGAAGTGAGTGCGAGACCCCCCAGATCATATTCCAAGCAGGAATTGTGTGCAGGGAAAGAAGACCCCTCTGCCAATGAGCAATTTTCAGCACCTCTTTTTTATCTCTTGATCCCAAAGAGAGTATGACACAAAGACAGTGGCAGCACCAGGGGGAGAAAAATTGTAGCAGGGGCATAGGGGGAGAAAAATACATTTTTGTGCCAGTGAACTAGGTCCCCACATGTTGGGGGGTGGAGGGATAAAGATTTTGGGGTATTTTTCCTGCAGGAATACTTGTCTCCTGCTCATCCTCCCCCCACTTGCCCCTCTGATGCTGTCTATGCATAAACAGCAAAACTTCCAACAACTGGTTAGAAGCTGATTTACACTAAAGTGACAATAATTTCTGCTTCCCAGTTTGCTAACAGCAGCAACGACAAAATACGCGCGCGCGCCCCCCCCCCCATTACTCTGAAATGAAGAAAACTTAGGGTGACCTATGGATTTTTTTGCATGGAAGGAACATGGGCTCCATTCAGTACCAGTACAGTGGTACTTGGTTCTCAAATGCCTTGGTACTCAAACAACTTGGAAGCCAGACACTGCAAACCTGGAAGTAAATGTTCCGGTTTGTGAACTTTTTTCGGAAGTCGAACCCTTGTGGTCTCTTCCAACTCTATGCTCCATTTTGAGTGTTATGCTTCCGATTTGAGTGCCACACTTCCGTTTTGAGTGTTATGCTGAGTTTTTTGCTATTTATTTTGCGTTTTTGTTTTTGCAGCTCTTTTGTGTGTGTGTGTGACTGTGTGGAACCCAACTCTATGCTCCATTTTGAGTGTTATGCTTCCGATTTGAGTGCCACACTTCCGTTTTGAGTGTTATGCTGAGTTTTTTGCTATTTATTTTGCGTTTTTGTTTTTGCAGCTCTTTTGTGTGTGTGTGTGTGACTGTGTGGAACCCAGTTCAGCTACTGATTGATTGATTGATTGATTGTGTGACTGCAGTACATTGTTTATTGCTTTCATTTTATGGATTAATGGTATCGTTAGATAGTAAAATTCATGTTAAATTGATGTTTTAAGGGTTGTTTTTAAAAGCCTGGAACGGATTAATACATTTTGCATTACTTTCTATGGGAAAGTGCGCCTTGGTTTTGGAATGCTTTGGTTTTAGAACGGACTTCCGGAACGGGTTAAGTTTGAGAACCAAGGTACCATTGTATTCAAAACAAATTCCTGGGATCGGAAGACTTTTAATTTCAAGTGCACACCTTCTGTAACTGGCTCTGGTTGGTGGGTCTCACAAGGAGAGTGGAGCCTGCCATCCTGAAGTCTGCCCATCATAGCTGTCAAGTGTCCCTTATTTGAAGGGACAGTCCCTTATTCCAGCGCCATGTCCCACTGCTGTTCCTTATTGATGGATGTCCCTTAAATTTCAAAGGAAGCAGCTCCTCTCCCTCCCTCCCTGCCAGCCAGGGAGGAGGGAGGCTCCAACTGCGTTGCTTGGCTGTGTTGCTCACCCAATAAGAAGTCTAAGAACGACTGGGGGGTGGAGCTTGCATGCCTTGTGTGTGGCTAGTTAATGCAAGCTGAGGGGGGGGGGGTTGAATGCTGGACGCCATTTTGTTGCACGTGCTGCTGCAAACTTTGCAGTGCAAAGCCAGGCCGGGAAGCCATCTTAAGTTGAGGCTGCATAGGCCTTGTGGTGCATGTGATTCAGATTCTAGTCAGTTGAACCTCTGGTTACAAAGTTGGTTGGACAGTGTTCTCGAAGCTACCAGCATGAGTTTGACCAGACTGCAGGAGGACAGGAAGACTGGAGTGCCTGGAACAGGTGAGGCTGCAGGTCCCTTGTTTTGGCTGCTGGCCCCTTATTCTCAAATCTGTAAGTTGACAGCTATGCTGCCCATCCCTGTTTTAAAATACAGTAAGGCAGCTTTTCAGCTGCACACTAATGAGGCTTAAATATACAGAACCAACTAATTAAAATATGTTAAATACTCAAGGTGTTGGTAATCTGCTAAGGTTTGCTTTGCGAATACATCTGATTCAAACACTATCCATCCATATACTCTCAGCAGAAAAACATTCGCACTGCAGTTCAAATATTAACACATACCGTGCCAAATTTTTGACATGATTGTTGCTGTTTCTGAGATCTGCAAAAAACAAAAACAAAAAAACCCTGCCTTTCACTCCACATATTTTTCACACTTGTTTGTAGCTTCTTCAATGCTACTTTTTTTTTTTTTTACTTGAAAGGGTTTCTTCACTATATGATCCCAGCCAATCACATCTGGAATATAATGACAGTAGCGAACCATATACAGTGGTACCTCTGGCTGCAAACGGGATCCGTTCCGGAGGCCGTTCACAACATGAAAAGAACGCAACCCGCAGCGGCGCATCTGCGCACGTGTGGGTTGCGATTCGCCGCTTCTGCGCATATGCATGATGTCATTTTGCGCTTCTGCGCAAGCGCGAGTGGCGAAACTCGGAAGTAACCCTTTCTGGTACTTCCGGGTCGCCGTGAGACATAACCTGAAAGAACGTAACAAGAAGCGGACGTAACATGAGGTATGACTGTAGCCAGACAGATTTGATTATGTGTTGACTACACTGATGGCAAATAAAGTCTTTTCAATGCCATCGTTTACAGTGTGCATGTGTGAGGTGAGGGATCATATCCCTATAGCCCAGGCAACTGGGGTGATGCTCAGCGTCCAGCAGTTCCATTACCTGCTTTGCGGCATCACTTTCACCCTAAACCAGCTCTCGTTGCATGTAGTAAGTTATGCATGACTTGCTAGGCTGAAATGTGGGTAGAGATCAGGATGAGTTGCTGATTGCTCATCCCATTGAAATTAATGCAGTGTGAATGGATAATAATAACCATATTTGAACGTGCATCTCTCTACATCACATTATGCACTTGTATGCGCACTCTGATGTGAATCTGAATGTGCCTCCTTCTCCACATTCAGTTCCAACTAGTCAGCTGCATATGACTGGACAAAGTGCTACATTTGCAAACAGTTTTGCCTCTTTTCACAAAGGACTGGGGTGGGGGCTGGGAATCACCAAATAGGGAGGTCATCTTTCACAGGGGACAAAAATGTTCACCAGACTTCTCCTTTTGGCACACCACTAACACACACACATGCACACACACACACACACACAGAGAGAGAGAGCGAGAGAGAGAGAGAGAGAGAGAGAGAGAGAGAGAGAGAGAGAGAATTTGCATATCAAAGAATTGTAGAGTTGGAAGGGACCCTGAGGATCATCTAGTCCAACCCCCTAAAATGCAGAAATATGCCATATTTCTAGAAACTTTTTTTGGATAATGAAACTCAAAGTTGTTGAGATATTTTTGGGAAATGAAACTCAGTATCAATTCTATTAAAGCAGTTAAGACACTTCCATATAACCTAGAAAGCTGAAATATTTTATGCATGTGGCCCAAAGTGCTCCGATTACTGGTAAAATCTGAAAATGGGAGCGATTGCAGACAGGGACCTAATACCACATTGTTGCGATATCACAAACTGGCCATTGAGCTATCAGGATGTTTCAATTTATAATATTTTCTTGATAAACAGAAACAGAATATGAATGGGGGACATCGATTGACTGGCATATTGGTGCCACTAATGTCATGTGGATGTTGGAAGGAAAAAAATACTTTTATGCATGAGCAGCACTGATCTCACAATATCAGTCTAATTCACCCTTGCCTTTGACACCTGAAATGCATATCTTAGGACCCAACCTATTCTCTTGACTGCAGCTTGTTTTTAACTGTCTTTAATATTGTATTTTAAAAATTGTTGTAACCCACTCCGGGACTTCATGGCAAAGGACGGGAAAGAAATCTAAACAATACACTAACAACAACCACTCACATGGAAATAATGTGGTATCCTTGGGCATGTCTCCCTCAAAATTAGGATGGTCCTGTGTCTTACTCTACAGAGGGCTCTCAGAGGACAGCCATCTATCTGAAAGTGTCCTCAGTCTGAGGGCTCTCCAGTCCAAGTCTGATTTGAAGATAAGGAACCATAAAACAGGAGACTTGATGTTGCTCATTGACAGTTAAATATACCAAGAGAAAAGCACACCAAGAACTCAGGCCAAGGTAAGTTTCAATAATGGGAGTGGTCCCTACTCGCAAATCAATAGTCAGTTTTAACAAGAATGATCCATTTAAAGGTATGTACAGTGGTACCTCAGGTTACATGCACTTCAGGTTACATACGCGTCAGGTTACAGACTCCGCTAACCCAGAAATAGTGCTTCAGGTTAAGAACTTTGCTTCAGGATGAGAACTGAAATCGTGCTCCGGCGGCACGGCGGCAGCAGGAGGCCCCATTAGCTAAAGTGGTGCTTCAGGTTAAGAACAGTTTCAGGTTAAGAACGGACCTCTGGAACGAATTAAGTACTTAACCCGAGGTACCACTGTATTCTGACAAGGATTACAAACTCAAATAGAGATTACAAACTTTTCTCTTGGTATATTTAATAACAAGAACTCCAACTTATTTAACGTTAGGTCATTGACAGTTGGCAGATTCTAGTCATCAGAGCAAGCCTACAAGTCGCCTGATGTTTTCCCCACTGTGATCAGATGTATTATATTTCTATTCAAATGGTAGTAATTGTTTCAAAAACATGTGTCTATACATATACATTTCCATATGCATATGTTACGCATATTTGTGTCCTCCCCCTCCCTTTTTTTTCTTTTTGGCATTGCAAATCCTCTTCATGGCTGGCCACCTCACTCAACATGACTGTTAAAAGTCCTTCCATATGACCAAGAAACATGAGATTGGTCCTCAAATAACACGTGTGTGCATGTGATGAAAGAATGGGAGAGCCTTGAAAGGAAAGGAAAGGGGGGTGGGAGGTGGAGCTCACCTGAGGTGGACGTTTCTTCCGGGCAGCCATACCTGTACCTACCACTGCAGCCCAATTCTCCTTTCTTTCGCCTGTTTCACAGGCTGAAATTCAGGCTGCTCTAATATAGTGCCCGGCCTCTTACTCCTCCCCACCTTCAGGTCATCGGCTTCAGCATTATGGTGAAAACCCTGAGACTTCCCCCTGGCAACCCCTGGCTCAGTGAGGAAGAGGAAAATATACACACTGACCTTGGGTGCCAATGCCTCTCTCATAGTTCTGCCAAAGGGGAGATTTATCACCTCATATGCTACCACTATCTATCACTGGGGGAAGGATTAATTTTATGTTCCCCCCTCACTCACACCTATTTGTTTTCCTACTCATTTGGGTTAGTAAGTGCCTCTTGTTCCCATCTAGAAGCTGCAGAATTAAAAGGTTTGTGATTTCCCAGGTATTCCTCTCCCTGAAGGATACTAAGGTGTTTGCTTGGGGTGGAAAGATGGCAGTTTTTTAGCATTGCAGAAGAGGTTTAGCATGGTGAGGATGATGGCAGTGAAATCTGGCTGAGGCGCAGAAAAGAGGCATTATTATTATCAGTGCTTTTTTTCTGGGGGGGCGCAGGGGTACGCATACCCCTAAACATTTTGTGAATCTAAGTTTGGTCTCATTGAGGGGCAGTATTTCAATAGGAGTAGGAAAATGAGAGTACCCCTAAACATTTTTTAAAGAAAAAAAGCACTGATTCTTCTTCTTCTTCTATTATTATTATTATTATTATTATTATTATTATTATTATTATTACATCAAGTAGTGCACAGAACAGGGCCTTCTCAGTGGAGGCCCAATTTTACAACTTCCACAAAACTGAGGTATTTTTGTATAAGAAGGCCCCAGACTTGTTACTGCCTGATTATTATGAATAGACCAATGCAGTTATATGTTTTGTTTACACAGCTCACATTTTCCCCTCATCGACCATTTTATTTTAAAACCTTTTCACTTTATTGGTTGCTTGTTTTGCTGCTGGTGTGGCTACTTTTGCTAAGATTTGGGTAGTGGGACACAGCCTGAAGTCCTCACACCACCATGAACAGGGAGGCCACTGTGTTGTCTTCTGCTGTTTCTACATGAACTAACTGCAATGTGAGTTAGAAGATAAATCCAGCTTCCTTCTTGAGGAGACCTGGGAGCCTGCACAACTAAAAGCCTCCAGCCAGGCCACCTCTTGGAGGACTTGTCCACACTTCCGCTTGTCCTGCATTTGCTCTGAGGAGGTTTTTCGTTTGCCCGGTCACTTCGCTGCTAAATCGGAACAAACGTCAATCGGTTTTTTTTCTGTGGGTTGACATTTGTTCTGAATCAGCAGCAAACAGCTTTCCCTGGGAAAGTGGTGTGGCAAACGAAAGATCACCCAAATCCATGTACAGTGGTACCTCGGGTTAAGAACTTAATTCGTTCCGGAGGTCCGTTCTTAACCTGAAACTGTTCTTAACCTGAGGTACCACTTTAACTAATAAGGCCTCCCTCTGCCACCACGCCGCCGTTGTGTGATTTCTGTTCTCATCCTGAAGCAAAGTTCTTAACCCAAGGCACTATTTCTGGGTTAGCGGAGTTTGTAACCTGAAGCGTCTCTAACCTGAAGCGTCTGTAACCTGAGGTACCACTGTATAGAAAACAGGAGCAAGGGGAAAACTTCTTGGACTCAACCTTTCTAGGCGTGGGGACAAGTGTAGTTTCGGAAGAGCCCTGAGTCAACTCTGCATGAGAAATGCCCTCCCGGGTCACAGCTGTTTGTCTCAAAAGGGCTGTGTGCCAGATATTTAGAATAGAATCATAGAATCATAGAGTTGGAAGAGACCACAAGGGCCATCGAGTCCAACCCCCTGCCAAGCAGGAAACACCATCAGAGCACTCCTGACATGTGGTTGTCAAGCCTCTGCTTAAAGACCTCCAAAGGAGGAGACTCCACCACACTCCTTGGCAGCAAATTCCACTGTCGAACAGCTCTTACTGTCAGGAAGTTCTTCCTAATGTTTAGGTGGAATCTTCTTTCTTGTAGTTTGGATCCATTGCTCCGTGTCCGCTTCTCTGGAGCAGCAGAAAACAACCTTTCTCCCTCCTGTATATGACATCCTTTTATATATTTGAACATGGCTATCATATCACCCCTTAACCTCCTCTTCTCCGGGCTAAACATGCCCAGCTCCCTTAGCCGTTCCTCATAAGGCATCGTTTCCAGGCCTTTGACCATTTTGGTCGCCCTCCTCTGGACACGTTCCAGTTTGTCAGTATCCTTCTTGAACTGTGGTGCCCAGAACTGGACACAGTACTCCAGGTGAGGTCTGACCAGAGCAGAATACAGTGGCACTATTGCTTCCCTTGATCTAGATGCTATACTCCTATTGATGCAGCCCAGAATTGCATTGGCTTTTTTAGCTGCCGCAATTTAGTTGGCAATGCGTACATTGCACAGCCACCACAGGTCTGGAGAGGCACAGACCATCATGGGAGGTTGAATTGGACCTCCCTAAATCCACAGGTCTGAATCTCTGCCCACATTGCCCAGACCCTAGTTCCAGCTATGAAGGTTTCAGTCCTGTCAGCTTTATTAAAACTGACGTCCAGGGCACTTTCCCATGTCTTTTCAAAATAGATTTATCTTTTTTCCAGGTGGGTGCCATTGCCATTCTAAGAGAACAAGGGAGAGGTTCATAGTGAACTCCGGCACCTCTTTTTCTAGAAAAATAGCACAGATTAAGCCTGTATTGATGTCTACCTCACAGTCTCTTTGTCCGGCAGACAGAAAAACACTGAAGTGGAAGAACATGCCCTGAATATTGGCTGGCTCTGGAATCGGAGCCAAGGTAGGAATGAACCCTATGGAAAAATAAACTGCTGTCTTCTGGACCCTTCCCATAATATGCATTTCCTTCCTTTGAGGCCGTTTACCTCTGTAATCCTATCTCTTTACCTGGAACTAAATAGGTCTTCCTTCTGAGTAGGCATGCATAGGATTTTGCCATAAGATTCTGAGATTTTGGCTCAAACTCCAACACCTGTCAACCCTAGCTACATCTAAATTTATATGCAATATGTTTCCAGTGCCCAGAATAGCAGATGTAATAACGTGTGTTCTGCTGATAATGTTAGAGGGAAGACAGAGCAAAAGGAGAGAGAGAGAGAGAGAGAGAGAGAGAGAGAGAGAGAGAGAGAGAGAGAGAGAGATATCCTGGATGTGGAGGAGAGAGAAAAGATTGCAGGATTGTTAATTAGGGGAGAAAGAGGAGGAGGAGGAGGAGAGTTAATGTGGCTCGATATTTTGATGTGACAGCCTGCCTGGGATGCCAGAAAGATATGTGAGAGATTATTTGAGAAGCAATAATCTGGGGCTGGGCTGTGTGGGAGGCTGCAGATTTGCAAAATGTTCTTTTTGTAAGGGAGGGTTGGAATGGTGGACTGGATGAGGTCAGTGTGAGAAGAAAAGAATACTGAGGGAAAGTATGAGGAATAGCATATACTGGGATATCCACAGGGAAAAGGGGATGGGATTGGGAGGAGGTGAGAAAAAACGGATTGGGGAGGTTTGAAGACAAAGGAATCAGGTGGAAATGAAAAAGAAAAAAAGGTGGAAACGCCAGAGGCATGTTAGAAAAAGAGGTCCATGTGACAAATACCAGAACACGGACTGAATTAATACAAAAGCCAGCAAAAGCCTTGTCTGTTTATGAGTCACAATTACTACATTTTGTGAATATGAATGGTTCTCATAATGGAGACAAAAATGGGATTATTTCCAGACACAAATTATATAAAGGGTAAAAAAAAAGAACCCAACCCCAACTTAAAACAATCCATGCAAAATAATTTATTAAACACCCATTTGGTCTTTATCGTATATGAGTTTGATATTGGAAATATTCCATACCAGTTGCAAAATTCAGTATATTTAGAATATCATATATTTATTTTTCTAGTCCTTATGCCTGTCAAGGCATGTTTAAAGTGTGTGGGCATTGACAGGTGAAAGGGAAGTCTGGGTGGTGTTTTCCCAAGAAGGCAATGCTCCAGTGCCTCTCAGCTTTTTGCCCAGACCCATTGACCTATAAACATAAATGGCACTCCAGTCCTCTATAGAGCTAGCCATGCCTTAACTGAACCTTACCCAACCTTACCCAACATTGGGAGGGCATCAGGTTAAATAAGGTTGCCTTAGTCCACTGAAATCTATGGGCTTAGAAGTACCTTACCTTTAAGAGAACTGGGCTGACCATATATGCATAGTTGCTCGGTTCTGAATAGCCTATGGAGACCACAGAGTCCAACTTTCCATGGCATAGAATTTTATTAATATTTTATGTTAACCTTGGGAACATGTAGCAGCTTCCAGAAATCATGTGCCATATTAAAATACCGGTACATAGAAAAATCCAGTTCGGTTGTTTTCTTCATTTCATTTTGGCAATTCCAACGTGATTTCTTCCTAAGGGATGTTAACTTAATACAGGCAGCAATGCGTGGGTGTAGCCAAAGGGGGAGGGACAGGGAGGGGCAGCTCCCCCCCCTTAAATCAGTAAAAACACATAGCTAACTGAGGTTCAGCCTCCCCCCCAACAAAAATCATGGCTATGCCCATGCAACAATGCTACATGCAAAGTATCATTTAGGGCCCCTCAAGATGACTAATTGTTTGAACAGTCATCCTGATTTGCATGCACAAAACTTACATGGAGGTTAAAAGGTAAAGGTAAAGGGACCCCTGACCATTAGGTCCAGTTGTGACCAACTCTGGGGTTGCGGTGCTCATCTTGCTTTATAGGCCGAGGGAGCTGGCGTACAGCTTCCGGGTCATGTGGCCAGCATGACTAAGCTGCTTCTCGCGAACCAGAGCAGCACACGGAAACGCCATTTACCTTCCCGCCAGAGCGGTACCTATTTATCTACTTGCACTTTGACATGCTTTCAAACTGCTAGGTTGGCAGGAGCAGGGACTGAGCAACGGGAGCTCACCCCGTCGCGGGGATTCGAACCACCAACCTTCTGATCAGCAAGTCCTAGGCTCTGTGGTTTAACCCACAGCGCCACCCGCGTCCCTACATGGAGGTTAGATCATGTCTAATCTGTTGTGACAATGAGCATTCACCCTGATTTGTTTGTGGGGTGCTTACATGTCTTCCCATCAGCTGTTCGTTCATCCCATACTTTTCAATGCATTACTGTCACTTTCCAAACTGCAAACAGTCTCTGTGTTGTCGTTTTTAAATAGATTTGCTGTGCTAGGATGAAAGAGCTCCGTTAATCCATTTTAAGTGTGCAAACCTAAAGTTCTGCTCTGTGCTTGAATCCTGCAAAATAGTAACTATGTGGAGGTGCTCTGCCTCTTGTAAATAAAGCATATGGAATTAAACCATAAATGTTTCCCAGAGTAATTAATTAAGGTTTTGAGTCATCTGAAGGTAGCAGGTGTTCTGTCTGTTTTGTAAACGGAACAAGCCCCTCCAGAAAAGGACATATCCTGAAGACAGAGCCCCTCCTAGTGCTCAGTCTCAGGAATCTCCGTAAGGGTACCTTTGAAAAAATGGTGCCAGGACTCTGAGGTTGCTACAGCCTTAAAATAACAGCTGCCTCCTGGAAGAGGTATCAGTTTCAACAGCTCTCTAATGAAAAGAAGAGGCAATTCATGAACTGTATCTTGCTATCCGGACAGCAAATCACAAACACAATCCGTTTGAATTTGCCTGTCTCCTGCCACTGTGAAAGGAGTCTCTAAACTGCTCCAAGCTGTCCTTCCTCAATCGAGAGCATTTGGCTGTGTTGGCAGACACAGGTGACACAGAGAGTTTGTCTGTGGGCACCTTACAGCTTACTTTGCATTCAGTGCACTCCCCCTGCTAGTTTCTGAAGCTAAGTACACATAGCAGTAGCTACTATCCATATTGATCAAGTAGTTTCTTGAGAAATACTGTTGCTTGATGCACTTTCCCCCCTCTCAACCAGCTTCAGCCCAACAAGAAAAATTAAACCTTGTTGACTTTGTACAGTGGTACCTCGGGCTAAGAACTTAATTCATTCTGGAGGTCCGTTCTTAACCTGAAACTGTTCTTAACCTGAGGTACCACTTTAGCTAATGGGGCCTCCCGCTGCTGCTGCGCCGCTGCTGCGCAATTTCTGTTCTTAACCTGAGGTACTATTTCTGGGTTAGCGGAGTCTGTAACCTGAAGAGTCTGTAACCTGAAGCGTCTGTAACCCGAGGTACCACTGTACTTAAGTCCGGTGTGTACATTTGATGGAGTATTTGCACATACGCATTTAAGAGCTTAATGGGGGTGGGGAAACCAAAGAGATAATGCATGTCAGGTGAAGATAATGACTACCTGGCTCTCTAATGTGTACAGCAATGTGCTAATGAGACTCTAAACAAAATGGGGGGAGGGAAGGACTGCGCTGCATTTTAAGCTGCTAACATGTACAATACAGTGGTACCTCGGGTTACAGATGCTTCAGGTTACAGACTCCGCTAACCCAGTAATAGTACCTCGGGTTAAGAACTTTGCTTCAGGGTGAGAACAGAAATCGTGCGGCGGCAGCAGGAGGCCCCATTAGGTAAAGTGGTACCTCAGGTTAAGAACGGTTTCAGGTTAAGAACGGACCTCCAGAACGAATTAATTTCTTAACCTGAGGTACCACTGTACATAGCCTTAATCTCTGATGCGCTCATAACTAAGGAAGATGAGGGGGTTGTAAGATGAGAGGAAAAGCTCTGGTTCACACCGGTCTTCTTGAGACATTATGCCCTCATGTGCCTACTGTCAGGATGGCCAATGTGATTTGCGGAAAAGTCTAATTCTGGAAAGGAAAACTCATACTTTTTAATATAGAGATTGCGCCCCGCTTTTAATGCAACATCCCCCCACCCCTGCCCTCCATATTCTGGCCCAGGACACGCATTCAGGCCCTATCAAGTGTCTCTCTGTCCTTCCCACCTGCTCCTTGACTCTGCAGAGGAAAGAGCGTGCCTGCTCCAGTGCCCAGCAGGTGGCTTCCCTTGGCCCTTGCTGGCTGTCCCTCACCCTCAGGGCTCACTGCAGCAGCCACAGTTTCTCAGCTGCATAATCTTCGCCAGCTTTTGGTTTTACGAGCTTTGCAGGGAAAGTGCCTGATGCGCCAAGCAATAAATTCAGAGCCAGCCAGAGTTCCCTGCGCTACCACAGCTTCAGCACAGCCTCGCAACACACGTCCTAACAGCCTCATTGTCGCTGCCCCCCTGGAACTGAAATCTCTCTCTCTCTCTCTCTCTCTCACACACACACACACACACACATGCACACACTCCCAGGCTCCACAAGTGTCACAGTGTGTTTTGCTGTCATCCCCTTATCAGAGGCCGGTGACAGTTGTTTTACAAGACAAGTAGATTGCTTTGGCCTTGCCTGTGAGGGATTTATTACATTTGGCAGTCTTGGAAGTTGCTTCCCCCCTCCCTCATTTCTCACTTGCTGTGACATGATTGTTGGTGATTCCAACGTGGGAAGCAGCACAGACCTTTCTTTTTTTTAATTTTATCCCACTGGAGGCTAACCAGTTTCTGACCTTTCAAGTGTCCCTATTTTCCAGATTAACAGGTTTCTGATTTGATCCCGGAATGTCCAACTTTCTCTTAGGGTGTCCCTATTTTCATTGGAGAACTGTTGGAGGGCGTGCAATTTGGGCAAGTGAGCTGCAGGGCCAGTCTGGTAAGGCTTCGTGATGGAAAATCTGTTTAAATATGGAGATGCCCCAAACACATCAAAATTGTGTGTGTGACCATTTTAACAGCAAAGAAGCATTTGTTGGCGAGGGGTGCATAAACTTCCCCAGTCCACTGCTTACTTTCCCACAGCCTTTCCTTCCAAGTTCTTTCTCTCACCTGAATACCTTTGAGGGATAGGAGCTTAGGTGAGGAGAATGGCACTTTGGAGGGCAGACTGCAGAAGAGATATGCTGTTGTTTGGGGTTCTGCCTTCCTTACCTTCCTATTCGCTTTGCTATTAAAAACTGGCCCCACTCCCTCTTTTTATGTGGCTGGGGCAGACTTTTGAATTCTTTTGAGTTTGGGCCAGGTTTGGGGAGTGTGTACCTGCTGGTTTTGCTGGAACAATGGCAGTCACATGCCCTTCAAAGACATTTCTTCAAAGAAATTAGGGATGTCCTACTCCATTATTATTATTATTATTATTATTATTATTATTATTATTATACCCCACTCTTTCTGATTGGTTTGCCTCAGCCACTCTGGGCGGCTTCCAACATATATAACATATATAAAACATATATAAAAACATAATAAAACATCAAACATTTTAAAACTTCCTCAGGTCCTTATTTTGTCCCACATGCTTTAAAGCATGCAGTTGCTGCGAAACGGCATCTGCGGTTTTAAAGTTAGGTATCGCCAGTCTAGACAGGGTGGAGGTCCTGATGGTCAGTAGACAAAGTGATCCAAAACTGGGAGTACAATGTTCTCTAAATGTGGTGGCACACCCTCGAAGGGATTAGGTTTGCAATTTTGGGATGCTTTTGAAAACGACATTGATTTTGGATGTGCAGGCTACTGCTGTGGCCAGAAGTGCCTTTGCTTAGCTTCAGCTGGTGTGCCAACTGAGCCCCTCCTGGAGAAGATGGATTGGGTCACAATGACATTTATGGAACACCCTCCAATCCAATGTCAAGGAAATAGACAGAATATATGAAGTTTGATGTTTTATTGTGTTTTAATATTTTGTTGGGAGCCACCCAGAGTAGCTGGGGCAACCAAGTCAGATGGGTGGCTTATTATTATTATTATTATTATTATTATTATTATTATTATTATTATTATTTACTAAAGTTCTCACTCTGGGCCAGCAGGGGGATACTGTAGATAGATTCCACTCAGGTCCACATATGCAGATAAGGGATGGAAAGTGATGTTCAGTGATTGGATAGTTACAGAAAATGGTTACTTTTGCGTTCTAGTGGAGCTCTATATAAGCAGGCTGGCTGAACCCTTCAGTTCAGTTCTGTTCTGGCCTGTGAATAAACAAGAGCTGTTTGAAGAATCGCTGTGTCGTCTGATATGTTCGCCCACAACTTAACACTGGCAATGAGGATGGGATCGATGGACATCAGAGCACAGCCAGATGCGGCCACCCTCTGAGCTGAGCTGAATCACTGAGCGAAATCACTGGACAGAACCAATTCAGAGCTGACTGTTCTGGCTAGAGCACTGTGTTCCATCCATTGCCCTCTACGCCGGCATCAGAACCATGACTTCACTTGTGCCTCTACCGCCATTTGCCCCAGCCTCTGAATCATGGGACTCCTACCTTGCTCGGTTTGACTGCTACCCCCAAGCCAACGAGCTGACGGAAGTATCACAGGAGCGTAAGCGGGGCCTATTCCTCAGCCTCTGTGGGCCTGAGGTGTTCGAGATAGTCTGAGCATTGGTTGCGCCTGTAGCAGTCCAGGCAGCACTGTGGGACACGATCCAAGAGAAGCTCCGCAACCACTACGCGCCAAAGCCGTCCAAGATTGCTGCCCGCCATGCGTTCTACCACCGGAACCAGGCAGAGGGGGAGTCAATTAACAACTACACCACCGCCCTCCAATAGGCTGCAATGCACTGCAAGAATTATTATTATTATTTCTATTATAATAGATTATATTACAGTAACATGTTCTACCTTGCATCTACCCAGTTTGGAAACTGCAGGTTATGCAAAACATTGTGGCCAGGATGCTTCATGGTGTTCCGTTTTCAGACTATGTTATCCTAGACTTGCATCAGCAGCCTGCTCACTCCACAGCTTCCTATCAGTTGCACTTCCTGAAATGCCCTGGAAGTTTGTGCGATGCAATGCAATGTGACGCGACATCACTCCTAAAGCATTATGGGAAGTATAGCCAGCAGACTATCGCAAAGACACAACTCATGCTGTTGCAGGCAGTGTGGGGCTTAAATTCACACACCCACACCCCTTCCCCCCGACTGACAGTTAACTTGTAAGGTTAAGCAAGCAGCAACATCACCCCCTTAAAATACCCCACTCCAAAGAAGGCAGTAGAAAATCAGCCCCCATTTTCAGGAGTGGGTGATGACAATGTTTTTGAGAAACATGGGCAGGGGGAATTTCAGCCCAGCCTTAATTCTCAACCACAACAAAACCTGAGACTTTTCTTTTCTCATTCATGAGGCATAAACGCATATATACCTCACAAATAAAATGCCTGAGCACTATGCAAACAGAAGAAAAGGCAGAATAGACTAATTTGTCATGCAGATGAGCATTCTGGGCAATAGCCTGCCAAACTCTCTGGCTCTGGATAATGTCTGACCTTGCAGGGGGAAATGATACTCTAGTACAAACAGGAAGGTGATATAAAGAGGCATTTAAACACGTTTATGATAGATCAAGGCCACTGTGATGAAGAGGCCCCTCTGGTGGGAAGTTACAGTGCGAATTAGCTGTACTGTACTGTATATTTTAAGTTAGGTCAGTTAAATTGCTCAACTCCATGTTTCTGTGTGTGGCCTAAAAATCTCATCTGAGAACAACCTCCTTGTTCAGTCGTGTGTGTGTGTGTGTGTGTGTGTGTGTGTGTGTGTGTGTGAATGCACGCGCACAAGAGGGCACACAATTCCCCTTTGTGTGTGGGAGCAAATGCCTCCCAGATCTTTCCCCATCTTTCACCCTGTGCGATGTGTGCTGTTTGACTAATGTGCTTAATTACAGGAATGTCTGGCTTCATGGCTGGATTACCTGTTGTGAAGTTCAAGTGGGTGAGAGAAAAGGCTGTTGTCGTGTCACCCCTGTGGCGATTGCTCAACACTTTGCACAAAACTAATTCACTTTCCCCGTCCGCTATCAGGAGACGGCAGGGTACAGGCAAAGACCACCTCAGAGCCTGACCTGTCTAGATTGCTTCTTGTACTTCACAGGGCCTTTCTGCCCCCAACTACTCTGTGAGAAGCAGCTGGTTTTAAAAAAATGTTTATGTTAATAGTATAGTGGTGCTTTTAAATATTTATTATTATTATTAAATTAAGAACATAAGAAAAGCCCTGCAACATCAGGCCAAAGACCCCGTTTTCAGGCCAGCACCCTGTTTTCTCACAATAGCCAACCAGATGCCTATGGGAAGTAAGGAAGACCTGAGTGCAGCATCACATTCCCTGCTTGTAATTCCTAGCGCCAGGGAGAGGGTGGCGCTGTGGTCTAAACCACTGAGCCTCTTGGGATGGCCAGTTGGAAGGTCAGCAGATCAAATCCACACGACGGGGTGAGCTCCCGTTGCTCTGTCCCAGCTCCTGCCAACTTAGCAGTTTGAAAGCACACCAGCACAAGTAGATAAACAGGTACCACTGTGGCGGGAAGATAAGCGGCGTTTCCGTGCGCTCTGGTTTCTGTCAGTGTTCCGTTGTGCCAGAAGTGGTTTAGTCATGTTGGCCACATGACCCAGAAAGCTGTCTGTGGACAAACGCCAGCTCCCCCGGCCTGAAAGTGAGATGAGCGCCAAAACCCCATAGTCGCCTTTGACTGGACTTAACCATCCAAGGGTCCTTTACCTTAATTCCTAGCAAGTGGTATTCAGATATCATTTCATGTTACTGGTAAGCTGCCTTAGAAGGATTTGTATCCTGAAAGATGGGGGGAAATAATTGCAATGTGCATGAATAAATACAGTGGTACCTCCGGTTTTCAAACGCAATCAGTTCCAGAAGACCCTTTGAGTTCTGAAATGTTTGAAAACCGAAAACTCAATACGGAAGCCTCAATAGGAAAGCCGTGTGGCATGTTCAACTTCTGAGGCATGTTCAAAAACCGAAGCATTTCCTTCCGGGTTTACGGTGTTCGAAAACCGAAATGTTCATCCAAAGAGACGTTCGAAAAGCAAGGTACCACTGTGTTTGATAGCTTAACACCATACAGAATTGAAATCAACAGGCTTAGGTGCAACTAACTTTGCATTGGTCTTTGTCCACAATGCCAAAGGAAGGAAAGCAGACACAAACATCCAGTACTTCTGGAAATCAGCTGAATTAAAAAAAAAAAAAAAGAGTGCTGTCTCAAACACATTAGCAGTCTCCCCAGAAGAATTGACTTTTTTCTCCAAGTTACATTTCTGAGCACCGTGTTAAAAAAGAGAAAAAAGGCGGGGTAATGAATAACATTTGGATTTAGTTAGCAGTCATCTCTGGCCAAGTGCCCCTGTAACAATAAACCAGATTTTTTTGTTTATTGGGATTAAGCCATATGCTGGTGTTGCGCCTTTTTTCCACCTCTGGTGCGATTGGAATAAACAAACCAGCAAGCCTTGTCTTCCTTTTATGCTCAAACTAAGGATCATGGTTTGTGGCTGCCCCAAAAGCCACAATTAGCAAGCCATGGCTTCAGATTAGGTAGCGAGTGGCGCTGTGGTCTAAACCACAGAGCCTAGGGCTTGCTGATCAGAAGGTCGGCGGTTCAAATCCCCACGACGGGGTGAGCTCCTGTTGCTCGGTCCCTGCTCCTGCCAACCTAGCAGCTCAAGAGCATGTCAAAGTGCAAGTAGATAAATAGGTGCCACTCCGGCAGGAAGGTAAACGGTGTTTCCGTGTGCTGCTCTGGTTCGCCCGAAGTGGCTTAGTCATGTTGGCCACATGACCCAGAAGCTGTCTGCGGACAAACGTTGGCTCCCTCGGCCTATAGAGCGAGATGAGCGCCGCAACCCCAGAGTCATCCATGACTGGACCTAATGGTCAGGGGTCCCTTTACCTTTACCTATGGTTTGCTAGGGAAAAGCAAACCCTAATTTGGATATAAGGAGAAGCCAAGGCTTCCTAATTTGTTTCCCCCCGCACTTGCACGAGGGAAGGAGTTTTTGATAAATCACCCTAAACCGACAAAAGTTGGCTTATCATTATGCGTGAGTTTTCTTTGCCTAATGCTTTCCCACTTGAGATTTAAACAATGTCTGTCTCTCACCAGTCACTGCAGTTATTATTCTTGCGGAGCTCCCTCTAGTGGGAAGTTCTGCTACTGTTACCTTTGGGAAAAACAAGTGGCTTGCAAAAGGCCTGCACCGTTCTCAAAGGGGGTGGCAAGTGAAGCCTACCTATGAATCTGCTGCGTCTGGACTGTGCCCCCCCCCCCGGCAACACCAGCACTAACTGCTTTATGAGAAGGATCCCAATTACTTTCCATAGGCTGGTATTGTTTATTTTAATAAGTGTGGTTTGACGTTTCTTGCACGCTGCCTCAAAAGTATCCGGAGCCTGAAACACAGGGTGTAAACAACTGTAATATAACTAAATAAACAAGACACTGAGGCAAAATCATCCTAACCAAGGATTTGGTGAAACAGGAAGGAACAGAAGGGTCTTAACCCAAAGCAATATATTTTCTCTCTCTCACTCACTCTGAGAGCCAGTGTGGTGTAGTGGTTAAGAGCGGTGGACTCGTAACCTGGTGAACCGGGTTCGATTCCCCGCTCCTCCACATGCAGCTGCTGGGTGACCTTGGGCCAGTCACACTTCTCTGAAGTCTCTCAGCCCCACTCACCTCACAGAGTGTTTGTTGTGGGGGAGGACGGGAAAGAAGAATGTTAGCCGATTTGAGACTCCTGAAGGGGAGTGAAAGGCGGGATATCAAATCCAAACTCTTCTTCTCACACACATCCTTACGTTTTCAGGTTTCCCATGTTGCTGCATATCATTTCCACTTCAGACGTAATGTTGGCTATAGTAAAAAAGCAGTGGGGGTGTAATGCCTCTGTTTAATTGAGAACGGAGCTCTCACGTGTTTTTTTTATGTCAAGAAAAGGAGCTAAAGGACTGGGGAAGACCAGCCACAGCATTCTCCATGGGGCTACCCTTGAGGGCAGTCCGGAGACTGCAGCTGGTGCAGAAGGCGGCACATGTTTTAAGTGGTACGGCAAGAAGGGATCACATAACACTGACCCAGCGCAAACGGGGCACGGGCTGCCCATTTGCTACTGGACCGAAGTCAAGCTGCTGACTTCAGTTGTACAAAGTCCTAAACAACTTGGGAGACACTGAGTGGGATTCACCTAAGAAGTCCTGCAAGCAGTAGGGACCTCCCCTCTCCCCAGCGGGGCTTTCTCCCAGCACCCTTCAAAGTGGCTTGGGGGTGAGAATCACCCCCCAGAGGGTAAGGAAAGAAGTGAATGTTCAGTAAGGCAAGCTGACATGCTTAGCACAGATGGAAAATTTGTGGTAGCGCAATGTCAAAAATCCACCCAAGGATTTGATGGAGTGCCTCCCTCCATGTCGGCCATGTCAGTCCCTGCGATGTGCAGAGGAAGCATGTCTCTTGTTCCCATTGGTAAGCATGGCTCACTATGTGGTGATGTGGGAGAGGGTCTTCCCTCTGGTACCGTCACCGCCTCCCGGTTTGTGCAACTACCTCCTATATAGATTTTGTGTTGCTTTTAAAGCACATCTTTCCAGCCAGTCCTTTGGGAGACGTTTGCGAGTGGCTGTGGTTACCGTATTTTTCGCTCTATAAGACGCACCAGACCACAAGACGCACCTAGTTTTTGGAGGAGGAAAACAAGAAAAAAAATATTCTGAATCTCAGAAGCCAGAACAGCAAGAGGGATCGCTGAGCAGTGAAAGCAGCCATCCCTCTTGCTGTTCTGGCTTCTGGGATAGCTGTGCAGCCTGCATTCACTCCATAAGACGCACACACATTTCCCTTTACTTTTTAGGAGGAAAAAGTGAGTCTTATAGCGCAAAAAATATGGTATTTCTGCTGCTGCTACTGAACTGTTTTTGTTGGACTAGTGTGATTTTTTTACAAAAACAAACGATGGTTGAATTAGTTTGTTGTGGTGTGTGTTCACCAACTTGTGATCCTAAAGGATATGGGAGTTTATAAATGTAATAAAAGATAGAGTTAAGAAATAGGGGCGGGAGTGGGGTCTGTAGGTGCTCTGCTTCTGTAACTAACCACATAAAAACTACATTTTACCATCCACATCTCGCAAGGAGTAGTTTGAGGGAAAATATAGCAACGCAGGAAAGTGTTAAACACAATGACTGGTGTGGATCAGCCTTCTTGAACTTGTGGCAGCCATGAGTGATGGCAGCTGTGATCCAAAACATCTGGATGGCGGCAGGCGAGGGAAACCTCCCCAATTTCAAAACCCAGTGTGAATATACTAGCAGATCTTACATTCTCTAAATCAGTCTTTCGTCATGGTGCTTGTTTATCTTCTTATCTGCGACACGTTCAAGGCTGTAACTTACGCAGAGAGCAGATTTGGAAGAGGATGTACAATTGATAATGGCTGAACTTTGTCCCCTTGTTGCATTGTTCATCTAGGATGGGCTTGTTGTCCAGGTGGCATCAGGAATGTCGGAAGTTCCCCAGAGGAAAAAACAGGCAGCTTTTGTCCTGGGGCACTCCTGCGCTTCGTCTGGGAAGCCATGCATACAGAATGCACAAAGGATGCTGTCTCTTGCTGACCATGCGGGCTGTCAGGGAGCATCCCTGGGCAGCTGTACATTTAGAAAGGGGCCACCTTAGCAGAGCACAGAGTTGGAATGCAGAAGGCTCCAGGTTCCATCCTCAACGCCTTCGAGTAGAAAGAATCAAGGCTGAGAAAGGAGCCTTGATGACACACTTGAGCCCTTAGGGTTGGACCCTTGGTCATGCCAGAAATGGCAAGGATATTCTAAAAGTCCCTATAGTTAAAGCTATGGTTTTCCCAGTAGTGATGTATGGAAGTGAGAGCTGGACCATCAAGAAGGCTGATCGCCGAAGAATTGATGCTTTTGAATTATGGTGCTGGAGGAGACTCTTGAGAGTCCCATGGACTGCAAGAAGATCAAACCTCTCCATTCTGAAGGAAATCAGCCCTGAGTGCTCACTGGAAGGACAGATTGTGAAGCTGAGGCTCCAAGACTTTGGCCACCTCATGAGAAGAGAAGACTCCTTGGAAAAGACCCTGATGTTGGGAAAGATGGAGGGCACAAGGAGAAGGGGACGACAGAGGATGAGATGGTTGGACAGTGTTCTCGAAGCTACCAGCATGAGTTTGACCAAACTGCGGGAGGCAGTGGAAGACAGGAATGCCTGGTGTGCTCTCGTCCATGGGGTCACGAAGAGTCGGACACGACTAAACGACTAAACAACAACAACATTCTAAAAGTGGTGCTAAGATCTGCAACCTGGCGGTCTCCTTCCGCAAGGAAACCTATGTCATGAATACTGGGTACAATTGTGAACACTTGCACTTCAGAAAGGATATAGCAGAGATGGGAACAGCAACCAAAATGATCAAGGGCTAAAGGAATTCTCCTTGGAGGAAAGGTTACAACATTTGGGGCTTTTTCGTTTTTTCAAAAAGACACATCAGCATAATAGAGGTGTATAAAATTAGGCACTTTGTGGAGAAAGGAGATAGAGGGGGCATCTTCTCCCTCTTTCATTTAACCTTTATTAAAAGGAGCTTAAGTCTGCAATCCTAACCATGTCAATCCAGAAATTATGAATTCAATGGTGCTTATTCCCAGAGCGAGGATTGCAGTTTACAGGTTTGTATCCTGGACTAGTGGATAATATACCCTTGTGTATGAAATGACAGCGGTTTTCCTACCAGCAATATGAACCGCATTTAGCTGAAACTGACCATTAATTGAGATGGGGGAATAGAGGTTTTTCTTCATGTCTGCACACCATTGTATTTGTTGTGGCACTATCTTCCTCGAATCTATCATTTGACTGTAACTGGCTGCAATGCACGTTCCGTTTCAAGTTGACTCCTTCCTGCTTTTTCTGCCCTGCATTAGCAACATTCACAAGTGTCTTAGCACCACTTGTGAAAACGCTGTGGGTTGCTTGGCAGCCAGTGTCATAGCAACCTCAAACATATTGCTTCCCTGGTCCAAAGTTGCTCAGGGCTGTAATCTGATAGCCTTCCTACTGGAGCCCGATTTGGCTCCTGGAGATGTCAGACACTTCCTGACTTAACATAAACTTAATCAAAACAGAAGCTTATGGGGATAAGAAGAGAAATGAAAAGTTGGTCTCTCGCATACGGACAGACTTATTGCCCTTTCCCTAGGTGCACCAAATGCATTCGACAATATACATTTGATACTATGGGATGATGAAGTCTCTTGAGTGCCTCCTTCAAAGAAGGTCATGCATCTCCTCGTTTCAGATAACATCTGACTTTTCCTAGAGACTACCTATATTTTTATCCATGTCAGAGGGTCAATACACTGGAGGTTCAAGCGACACTCTCTTGAAGGTTTAATCTTCTTTTCCTGTGATGACTATATGTATTCTCTTGCAAAACAGTCCTGCAAAGTTCCAGCTTGATTGCCAGAGTGGAAGCCTGGTTAGTCTGTTGCAGCAAAAATAAGAGTCTTATGGCCCTTTAAAAACTAACACATTAATGGGGGGGTTGGATCTTCCCCCCCCTTTCCTGCTTGGTATGAGTGTAAGAATGAGACCTTGCCATATTTATTTCATTGCCGCTTTCCTGCGGTGAACTGTGGAGCCATTGACATGATTATTACAGTGGTACCTCAGGTTACATACGTTTCAGGTTACAGACTCCGCTAACCCAGAAATAGGACCTCGGGTTAAGAACTTTGCTTCAGGATGAGAATAGAAATCGAGCAGTGCTGGCGCGGCGGCAGCAGGAGGCCCCATTAGCTAAAGTGGTGCTTCAGGTTAAGAAGTTTCAGGTTAATAACGGACCTCTGGAATGAATTAAGTTCTTAACCTGAGGTACCACTGTATGTCTGAATTAACAGCAGTGCTTTTTTGTCTTTAAAAAATGTTTAGGGGTACTCTCATTTTCCTACTCATATTAAAATACTGCCCCTCAATGAGGCCAAACTTAGATTCACAAAATGTTTAGGGGTATGCGTACCCCTGCTTCCCCCCAGAAAAAAGCACCGATTAACAGTAGCCACTTAAGTCATCTCAGGCATGGGTGTTCAGTTGTGTCCTCTCTGCTGTGCCTGATTCCTTCAATTCCATTTTCTCTCCCCCCCCCTTTTTTTTTTAGCAGAAAGCTTCTAATATTTGTAGAACCTGACGTATGAAACAAAAATGTGCAGGCTTCATCGAACTCATTTGTTTGATGGAAAACTAGCCTCCCGCCTCAGCTTCAGTATTTTAATCGAGGAACGTAACAAGGACTGACATTTAGGAATGCGGATCTATGCCATTAGACAAAGAAAAGGCTAAACACCCTTTATGGACCCTTGGTTTGTTTTTGTCTTTACTGCTGATCTTCCCTGGTGGAAAAGTTGATTGCTTCCCCAAAGAAAACAATGAAGGTATCCCAGATTGTAGCATAGCAGCGACTGAGATGCAGTGCTTCTTGGGGGGGGGGGGACACAGACCCCTAAACATCTTGTGAATCCTTGTACTTTTGCCCATTTACTGTATTTATTTTTCCTGGTCTGAACTATAAAACGGCGATCTTCTTGAGTCAAAATGAGATTACCCGAAAACATTTTAGAAGAAAAAAACACTGTTGAGATGTATGTAATATGTCAACTCAAAAGCAAAACGTATTAGCAAAGACAGGAGCTCATGATCATTCCAGCTCAGGTTTATTCCATACAAAACCAAGTGATTTCCAGTTTCCATTTAAAAAAAACCCAATTAATGCTGGTGTGTAGGAAGTCCAGCGTTATTCTGCTCATATTACAAGAGGGATGCAAAGTAACCCAGTCTTGTTATACCCATATTACTGAAGGAAGGGTGGAGGTCATGTATGATAACTCTGATGTATTGTTCATCTCAAGTAGTTAACCTGGCAGATTTTGGGGGGGAGGGGGTTGGCGGGGATGAAATGGAAAAGGCGCTGTGAAGTTTATAGTAGTGCGGAACACTGTATTTCCGTCCTCTTTCCCATATGCCTTTCAATACATTTGGAAAAATCCAGTTATTTTTTAAAAATAAACCCTTTGTTCAATACTGATTTTCTTCAAGCCTCTAGAACACTGAGAAAAGCCTGCAGCCTTTGGGGGGGTGGGAGAGAAATTGAGGGCATCCGTCTTCAAAGCAATCGCTTCTTAAATGCATCAGTTCAACTCACCCAGAAGCTAAACAGCCTCTGCTGGCTCCCTGCTCTTCCTTTTCATTATGATATCTTTTTCTTAGCCCTGCACACCCCAAAGGCAACTATGACAGTGTTGTCAACAAGTCCAGGTTAAAGTGGTTAGGGGCCCTGGTGCAGGCCTCATAATAGGGGGGCCATTCCCCCCAAAAGGAATGCATGAAATAAGGTAACAGAAAATACGTTTTGAGACAAACTTCTTATTACATATGCTTCTGTGGGTTACCAAAAATAGCCTCAGCATGTGCAGTTTCACAGTCCTCAACAACAGAATGCAAAAACATTTTAGCACCCTTAACAAACAGAAAGGAAATACTCTGAGCATGCGCAGTTTCTTATTCTAATCTTACTTCTTGTCGTTTTTTGCTCACTTCCTAACTTGGGTCATTCACCAGCGCTCAGCCTAACCTCCCTGACATGGCTATTGTGAAGATGCAGGAGACATAAAACAGCTGCAAAAGGGGGTAAATATGTAGACTGCTATATTATAAATTACCTTTACTGTGAATTCTCAGTGACTAGATTTTGGGAAATTATGCATTTGCGGAAATTAACTTGCAGAGAGTTAGTTCTCTCAGCCAAAATCACATTGGAGTAAAGAAAGGATGAAGGGTGATTCCATGACATCTTTAGGAACTACTGAAGCCCCAAGGACTGGAAAGAAAAGTGCACTAAAAAGCAGCAGGAAAGAAAAGTGCAAAACAGTAGCATTTTAGGGCACCAGGAATTCATATAGCCTATTGCTCAAATAACTAATTCATGTATCACCTCATTCATTGGCTAAAAACACTGAAATATGGGAGCAATCAGGCTGGCTTATCTTGCAGAAATCATGTAGAAGCTTGCCTGCACATTTTGCTTAATAACTTTCCTTCCATCAGGGCTAGAGGCTTACTTGGGTCCTGCTGCAATTGGACCACTTGCACCATTATAAATCTGGCCACGGTAAACAGAAAGGTGACAAGGGAAGCCAAGGAGCAAAGTGGGCAAGTCCAGTTCCTCTTGCAGACAATCGAAAACAAACCATTTTCCCCTCTCCACCCCTGCCTGCCTGCCTGCCTCCACCAAATGGGCACCATCCCTTGTTGCCCCATCCCTGCAGTGCAAGGACTTGGCCATATTTCCTTGAGAGCAGTTCACAGCACTTTCTAATAACTCCCATGTAATGTCTGATCCCAACGAACCACAGCAAGAGGAGAAGTCTCAATCCCTTCTCCACTTTGCTTGGAGCAAACACCTGGCATTTGTTTGTATCCTGGTTTGCATAGTTTGGCTCAGTCTTCATCCGGTTGGTTGGCCTTTCTCTCTCCAAGGCTAGAATTAGCAATGGGATCCCCTGTCAGTTCTGCCCCTTGCCCTCCCTTCCTTTCCCACCCTCCAATATTCATTTCTGGAGCACACAGGGAGAGAACAATGTGCCAGAGGATCCCCACCCTACCCCTCAGAAGCAGAGCATGGTGGAATATTTTTAGAACTAAGTCTTGCAGCAGTGACGCAGCCAGGGAGGCATACAGCAGTGAAATGTAATTCTCTCTCTCTGTCTCTCTCTCACACACATATATATACTAATGGAGAGTGACTGTGTGTGCAAATTTAGAATATTCCTCAGGGGAAAGTGGGAGAGGGAGAGAGAGAGACATAAACGAAGGAGGAATATAGAGCATCTCCTCAGAAAGAAAGAATTAAACATATTGGGAAGGGGAGGTGTTGAACCATCTGACCAGACCTGGCTGTTCATGCTGAGTAAATTAGAATAGAATCATAAAATGGGATGCCCTTCTTTTTGAGTATTTCTAACCAGGGTATCTCACCTAGTAGTTCCTTAAGCTTTTTGAAATCAACCTTCTTAAAGCCCAAAGTGCATGTCCAACGGCACTCAACTCTCCCTCTTGCCTCTGCATCATGAAACCCAAGAGGACATGACCATTTCCTCCCAAGGTATCTAGTATTTCCACTTTGTCGATCGGTTCCTCCTTGTTGGTGAGGACGAGTTCCAAAACAGATGACCCCCATGTTGCTTCTTCCGCCTTCTGGGAAATGAAATTGTCAGTGAGGCAATCAAGGACTTTGTTGGATCGTACATTATTTGCACAGTTTGAGTTCCAACAGATATTGGGGTAGTTGAAGTCTCCCATGACTACTGTATCTCTACTTTTTGAATGTTTGGTAATCTGCTCTAGGAAGGCATAACCTAAATCTGCAGTCTGGCTTGGAGGTCAATAGCAGACACCCACAGTAAGGTCACTGTTCTTTTCCTCTCCAATTTTTACCCATATATTCTCTTTCTTCCATGCTCCAGGCATGTGTACACTTGTGTACACATGTGTATACATCATCTACACATAATGCTACTCCTCTTCCTTTCCTGTTTGGTCTATTCCTTTTGAACAAGTTATACCCCTCAGTTCCTACATTCCAGTGATGAGTCTCATCCCACCAGGCTTCAGTAATGCCTATTAGGTCTTATTTGCCACCCTGCATTAAGAGCTCAAATTCATCTTGTTTGTTACCCATACTCTGTGCATTAGCATAGAGACAATTAAAACCGTGAGTTATTCCCTCTAGTTGCTTCCTTCTTGTAGTTTTCTGTGCCTCAATGGCGCAATTATGCCCAGTACTAGGTGCTTCCCTGTTGTCTGTAATATTGTCTCCCTCCCCTTCAGGATTTAGTTTAAAGATCTCCTGATCAGGTTTGTGAGAATCTTAACAAATTCTTGCCAACCGTTGTGAAGTTCAACCCATCTCTTGCTAGAAGTCCTTTCTCAAGGAAGCAGAGACCATGATCCAAGAAGCCAAACCTTTCCTGATGATACCACCTATGCAGCCAGTGGTTTATTTCCAGTAACCTAGGTTGTAACCTTCAACAAGAGTGATGAAAAAGCCACCTGTGCCCCAAGGCCCTTCAGCTTTCTGCCCAGAGTCTCTTGGTGCAGCAAAAACCCATCCATCCATCCATCCATCCATCCATCCATCCATCCTATAAAATAACCTCTCTTTGCCTTCAAACCCTCCAAGCCATAAACAGGGAGAAAACAAGTCATATCCAAAGCATCTCCCAACTTTCGCAGATGTAACACAACTCCACTATCTGACAGCAAAAACCAAGAGGAGACATGTCCACCCAACAAGGTTGAAGCAGTTTTGCAAAGTATTTATTTGTACAATGAAGGTCAAATGCCCTGGGGGTTTTTAATGTACATTCACACTTAACTTGCATGAATGACTCTGAAAGATAGTGAGGAGCTGGCACTTTAAAATATCTCATCCCAGTTTGTTCTCTCCGTTTTCTGTTATAGTATATTATGGTCCTCCTTTGTAACATTCCCTAATACAGTGGTGCCTCACAAGATGAAATTAATTCGTTCTGCGAGTTTTTTCGTCTTGCGAATTTTTCGTCTTGCGAAGCACGGTTTCCCCATAGGAATGCATTGAAAATCCAAAAGGAAACAAACTTGCAAGACGTTTTTGTCTTGCGAAGCAAGCCCATAGGGAAATTCATCTTGCGAAGCAACTCAAAAAACGAAAAACTCTTTCGTCTTGCGAGGCATTCGTCTTGCGAGGCATTCGTCTTGCGAGATACCACTGTACTGGTCTTCACTTCCCTTTCATTATGGAGTTGCCCCCTTCTTAGTTGGCCCCTTTGAACTCAGTTGGATTTACTGTAGAATAAACACAGGTATACTTGTGCCACACTGACGGTCTTTAATAACAGGGTTTCTGAAATTAGTAAGTAAATCCAGTTAATAAAACGTTCTGTAACACTACAGGAACGATTATTTATACATTCCTGGGGCTGAAACGTGGTTTGCAAAATGAGTTGGTCCAAAGCTACGAGCGTCGCCACATTTAAGGACGCGAGGGGTTTAAATTTAAAATGTGACTTAAAACTCCGCTGGGAGTCTAGTGCTCTCCTGTGGAGCAGCTGTAAAGAAATTTCAAGGAGCCAGGCACGTCAAGCCACTGACAGCTTGCAGGAACAATTTCACCTGACTAACCTGGATGCAAGCCTCTGTGATGATCTGTGGCAGGAACTGTGAAAGAAGTGTCACGCAAAATTAGTCTCCTGGGCAAACAAGGTGAAGGAATATTGACAAGGAAACCATGTCTGGGGTATCAAATTGTACCAACAGCAGTGAGGTGTATCTTGGTGCTTTCAGGATGGCGATCAGGACAGGGCTCCCATTTGAAAATTATAGTTTTGACTCTCAATGCAATATGGTACAGAAGGAAGTGTGCAGTTTTAATCAATTATCCTGTGTTAACCAAAGAGCTCAAAGCACAAACAAAAACAAATCACACTATAAAAACAAGATGAGGACTGTTGTGGTAACTTCTTGGATGACTTCCTGCAATGCACTCAACATGAAGCTGCTTATGAAAAGTGTGTCAAAATCTTCAACTGGTCCTAGTCAGCCAGCCATGTACTATAAATATAACAACTAATGACTTCATGAATTGCCATTGATGGATGGGCTTTGTCATGTCAGTGTTCCACACTGTGTTCCACAAGCTTCTCCAAAAATTTCCCACAATGCACTGGAGTTGCAGGGGGATCATGAAATATGGCCTTTGACAGAGTGAATATGACACTGAATCTCATATTTTTGAGGCCAAGGAAATAAGCAAACATGTTTTCATGATTGTCATACACATTGCAATGAATTAATTACACATTGCAATTAATTAAGATATGTAGCTGAATCCAATGTTAGCCCTATTCAGAGGGGATCCACTGGGCATGACCAACATATCTGAATACAACTTGTGGGCTTTGGGGCTTTATTTCCATTGTTTGCACATAACAGCACAGTGCAGACCTAGATACTTAAAAAAAATTGCGTGGACAAGTTATGTTATCTATCATTTGAAATCAGATTCTCGTTTTGCTCTTTTGGGGAAGCCTCCTCAATGAAAGCAGCCATCCCGCCAGCCATCACCCACACATACTTATTCAATTTGTTGTTTAGCTGGCTGGCTATCTAGAACGCAGCAGCCAGGTATTTAAAAGTGAGCAGGTTTCACCTGTCCTCAAGAGAGTTTCGGTGAAACCCAGTTAGCTTCAATTCACCCTTTGGTGTCAACCTTTGAAGCCTGTGTGAATGTCCAATGTGGCTCCCTGGATGCTAAGAATTTCAGATGAGGCCCTGCCTCAGGTGGCTTCACTGTCAGAGACAAGACAAGCAGCAACACCAAACGATTTCCTCCTCAGTTTACTCCCTGATGAGTGAGGCCAATTTGGACAGTTCACTGAGGACTGACAGGCAGCTAGTAAATGTATTCCTGTTTAGGACCAAGCTAGGAGGAGAATGGCTATCAAAGCAGGGCTGCATAGATGTGCTTGTTGGGGAGGAATGATGGGGGAAGGAAGTGCAGGGGAACAGCAGCAGGAGGGTAAGGGTTAAGTAACCCACCCCCTGCCTTCTGCTTCTCCCCTCCAGATTAAGTGTTCACTCCCACTGCTTACTTCTATTTTCAGCACGAATCAGGGCTCCCGATCATGAGAATCTGCCACACATTTAGTTTGGCTGTTTGGAAAGCTTTTTTCAGTGCTTGCTGGCTGTTTTTAATACTTTGCAAGGTTGCTTGAATAATTCATTTGTTTAATATTTTATTGTTTGAATCGCTTTTTATTGCACATCTATTCCTGTTGTTGGTTAGATACCATATCCGGGCCAGCTGGTAGGATACACCTTTTAGCATTAAATAATAAAGCCATACAAAGGGCAACTCAAAGAAGGAAGGAGGAATCAAAGTTGAATATTCAGATTGATTTTGGATAAAGTGTGGGAGCCAAATAGCCACTTTAGGTTTAAGCATTTGCAATTGTCTCTCTGCGACTTCTTGAGAAGCTGCTCAACCGCAGCTCCTTCTCCTGCATGCACAGCTGCTCAACAGCAGCTTGATATTCTCTATGAAGGTGACCTAAATTTCAGTGTACCTAAATTTCAGGTAAACGGCGTTTCTGTGTGCTCTGACACTCATCATGCTGTCCCGTTGTGCCACAAGCAGTTTAGTCATGCTGGCCACGACCCAGAAAGCTGTCTGCAGAAAAATGCCCGCTCCCTCGGCCTGAAATGAGATGAGCGCCGCACCCCAGTTGCCTTTGACTGGACTTAACCGTCCAGGTGTCCTTTACCTTTACCTAAATTTCAGTGGTACTTTTTCAAGCTGCCCAGTGTGGAACGAAGTAGCTGTAGGGAGGTAGGGACTCTAAAGCCACCCTACACCTTAAGAAGCTGGTATATAATGGCTGGAAACACTCAGGTGAAGTGCCTAATCAAGTGAGAAGTGTCACATGGGAGCGGCACATTCAGTAAGTTTGCCTTTTTTTAGTGCAAATTAGTCAAACCTGACTCAGAGGGCACTAACAAGACGGTCACTGTTTTGGAGTGGGATTCAATCACATTCCAGCAAATTCAGCTTGCACACAATTAAAAGTTGATTTGGTGCTCTTGTACAACAAATCACAAAGACTGCTCATTAAATTGCCTCATCTAACCTCCCTGCACATCTTGTGCAAGGAAATCAGAATGAATGCTCAACAAACAGGTTGACAGTAAGCAACCCGAGACACTGTTAACAACTTGAAATTATCCCGGCAACCAAATGGAGACTTTGCTGCTGCCCTTGTTCCTGCAGGAGTAACTTAGGATTCTTAAAATGTTCAGTGCTGCTGCTTTATCGCTTTATAGCACACCTTAACTCTCTATTGCCTGTGCTCAGACCTGAAAGACAATGAGCATTCCATGTGGTCAAACTATCAGCTCGGTAATATTAGATCCAACAGTAAATAGGAACATAACAAACAGGAAACACTGAGTTGTATTCAGCCCAGTTCTAGTCAGAGTAAACTAACTGAAATTAATGAACCTAAGTTAGCCATATTCATTTATTTCAGCACATCTAATGACTAAACATTTGACTAATGTGGGGCGTCTATAGCAATAATCCATTTTGGAAGTTACCAGAGTGCTTTCATATTTGTCTGCCACCATATTTTCAACAGCCAAGCTCAGCCATCTTGGTTCCCTGAACATCTCTCAGTGCTGGAGATAGTTATTAGCTAAACATATATCCAGAATGCCATACAAATGGCTCAATAGAGCCCTGACATATATTTCTAGATTGGAGATGGTTTACATCAACTCTAAGGTGTTCGGAAATAAAAAGACCTCCATGATCTTACATGTGACTATTGCACTTTTTAACAAGGCTGAAATTGCAATATTAGCTTTAGGGTTGAATGAGGTAGATCCTCTCTCAACCTATATGAATGCACAAATGAAAACAGTTTATGTAAAAATGGCATCAGCTGTTTTCAGCAAGTGGAGTAGATTTGTTACACCACCCGTTGAGAGAACTCTCTGCTGCCATTCCTTTATGGTACAGAAACTGGGACACACCCAACACCCAAAAGAAATATAGCTTGACACATGGACAGCTGCATTTGGCGCCGGATAAAGCTTCCAAACAGCCCTAAGATGGCAAATAGTTCCTGCAACTTTGAAATAGCAAAGGGAGTGGCCACCACAGTGAGGTCTTAAGCATGAGGGGAAAGTGGTGGACTGTCTAAATGGAGCTTTAATAAGATCTCATCTATCACTTTTTAAAAGGCTGTCCAGCAACAGCTGGGCGTCAAAAGAAGATCCACTGGGACTGCCTGTACAGCCCATCAAAAATCTCTTCTATCTCTGCTTCTCACATGGCATTTCCCTTTCTACGAGGTCATCTCCAACTTCCACACAGTGACCAGGGCTCAACAAGGGTACCGCCTTTGCATACTGGAAACTCTTCAGTGCCCTTCAGGAATCCATGAACCTCTGGAGGTGGCTGTTATAACCTGTCCACCACTTGTGCGGAAAGTCAAAAATATCACATGTCTAAACCTCACAAGGAAGTGATCTGTCCATAATGAACACTGGAAACTGAAATTCCACATTAGTCTTGATTAACTTGGAGTCTCTAGCTTAGTTTGGTCACTAGCACAATGCCAAAATTGAAGAACTGCATCTCCCAAAAAGAGACAAAAGAGGGCAACAGATTTGAATATGTACATACACTAGTTTACAAGTACAGATGCAGATTTATAAATTACAGAAATTTAAGCAGAAATGCAATGACGCTTCCAATAGCGAAGAAGTTCGTGACGAGGTGACTTATGTGCCTCCAGCAGCCTGCTACCCTGGTGTTAAATGGGGAAACTTCAAAACCCTCCCTACTCTCCAAACAGGGGACATACCTCTATAAAGTAGGGTATGTGGCCTCAAGCAGAATGTGTCATAGTGGTGCCAGTGTTTCTCTTTTGCATTTGAGATGCTTGCATGAAAGCGGTTGAGTTCAGACTGGTGTCTGGTCTACTGAACGTTACGCTCACCAGAGTCACAGAGAGAGTCGCCGTTCTCAAAATGCATTTCCAAAACACAAATGAGTCAGTGGTAAATTTCATATACAGCAGAGCCAGCTCAAGCTATTTTTGCTGCCCTGCATGACAATTATTATTTTTATTATTTTTATTTTTATTATTATTATTATTATTATTATTATTATTATTATTAACTATTTAAATTCCTCTCTTCCCTCCATATTGTGGGTGAAAGGGGCATGTTTTCACCGTCTTGAGTTTTCCTGTTTGCAGACACAGGAAGGCTTTTTTTTATTTAGAAAAAACAGTAAACATCATTAAGAATCTCTAAGCAGTATACAAAAATAATATAATTATCAGTAAATAGATAAAATCAGCAAGATTTTAAAAGCATGTATAGTTAGTTACATATGGTAATAGATAATAATAATAAAAATTATTAGTTAAATTATAACAGCGGTTTGACTTCACCCCTGGAGGAACACTTGCTCAAGACAGACGGATGCCAACTCAAGTCTCTGGGTGGATAGTATTCAGCAGGCATCTAATAACGCAGCAAGGACTCTTGGCTAATATCAGTACAATTGTTCTTCCACCAAAGAAATTATGCCAATTAGCCTGGCAACCCTCATAGCCACAAGTACTGCTTGTTGGTTTGAGCCAGCCCCTACTTACAGGCCAAATATCTCAGCTGAAGAAGAAACTTACACCCATTCATAGCCCAACCCACATCACAGCTATGCCAAAATGCTTCACTTTGTGTGAATAAATCAATGTGATTAAATTCTTTGGGTGATGATTATACTATTTTATTTTCGCTTTTTAAAAAAATGAGCCTAGTAGTTGGTCTCTTCCAACTCTATGCTTCTATGATTCTATGATTCTATGACAGCTGGCACAAAGTATCCCTGCCTTCAAGCTGAAGCTTTTCTGGGTATTTGGCATTAACTGTAATGCAATAAAGCTGCCTTGAGTTATTGCTATGTTATGAATTATGGCCTGTCAGTCTCTCTCAGGACCTGTTAAATATCGCTTGTTCAGGTAACCTGTAATAACGCAGTCTTGCAGACGTACAGCTAATTTATTTTAACTGTAGGTCCACTCTACGATCCTTTCCATAATGAACACTATCCCACTGAACTCTTAATGGGCATGGGACCTTTATTGTGTCCACAAAACGCCACTGCCCAAACACACCAACAGCATTTCCACAAATCTACTGCATCCACTGAAATGAATGTACACCATTGAGAATGCATGAAGGGTTCATTAGATCTTGACTGTTTTCACACACTAATACCACAACCTGTAGAATTTTATCAGTTATATTTTACCTGCACCATCAAATTAATTTCAAGACCCAAATGCTTTTTCTGTGCAGCCTGAGCAGAAGCAGTCACCATTAAGAAAAAGAAGTCAGTATAGGTCAATATATATATGGACTGTCCCTGGATCAAGTAACTTTTCTTCTCAGAGCTCTTAGCTTAGTTCAAGATTGTCATCTGAACTATCCAGATGTTTAACTGAGAATCAGTCAGTCCCTCATTTGAAAAATAAGAATTTACAGCCATCTTGCCCCAAAATGGCAACTAGACATTCCGTTTTGGTGACTGCAACCTTGGTTTAACGAGTCATTTGGCACCTAGATTCTATATATGTTTCTAACAGTTTCTAAGGTGTATACCAAAGATTTTCTCAGCATATAGTGTATCTGAAAGCATGTGAATACAACGAATGTGTCATGCAACCACTTTCCCCACATTATCTGTCCATCTCTTGTGATTCCATCATTACATTTTTTCTGGAGTGTTGAGAATTTGTTAGATTGATAATACAGTAATGCCTTTCCACTGACATGCTTAAGGCAGCGAACAGAATCACCATTCAGGTATTGCCAGTTAAAAGACTCCCCAGTAACAAGCTGGGAAAGACCTCTGCCCAAAACCTTGGATAACCACTGCCCGCCTGAACAAACTGCTTAATCATTTCTGCACAACAGCACAGAGCGCTCATTATTTTGCAATACAGTATACAGGTCACTGGCAATGATTATTCAAAGAAGTAGCTAAGACACCTTCTATAATATTCATCAGTAATTCCCCATGCATTCCCTGGAGAAAGGAATCTTCCAAAATTATACAAATAAAAACAGAATACAGAATCTAAGAGCTGAACGTTTTCCTGCTTAGCAACACAGAACAGAATACTAATGTAACCTCAAACCACCCAAACATTATAGCTGCCAGCACAATAGATGGAAGACAGAAGAGTAATTTTACTGCAGTGGGCGTTACAAAGATTGAAGCACTCAAGCATTGGTTTTATTGCCTTTTCCTTATCCTGGGGCAACTCTTCACCTCAGCTGCAAGCTAAATGGCAGTATTTCTAACTTCGAACCTCAAACAACCTTACCTCCCAATCCAGCACAGGCAAAAACCAAACTGCAAATTATCTCTTAAGTGAACTTAACTGCTTGGACATCTGTTTGGGGAGGGAGAAACTCTGTTTTTCTTTTGTTTTGTTTTTGCCTCTCAAACCATCAAAGGATTTTCACTCCACCCAGGAAGTGTAGGAATGACTTTTCATGTTTTACACTGGTTTTCCGCGATGCTTGGACAACTAAAGGCATCCCAAACAGTGGTTCTCAAGTGGCAGATTATGGGGTACGAGACAACAATTGAAGGCTCCCTGGCTGGTGCCCAAGGTAAATGAGAAGTATGCAACACCAGTGTACTCACCAGTGTCTGCTGATACTGTAATGTCCTTTTTGGACGGTTGTCCCCAGTCATATCCAGTGTTTGCAAATGGGGAAACTGGGCATCCCGGGGGAAGTGCCTTCCCTTCTGCTTCCCGGTTGCAGGATCATGGAATGGGACAAAACTGAAGTTGTGAGGGCTCCAGCTAAAGGCTCACTGTGGGGGGGATGTGTAACCAGATGCCCTGGTTCTGCTCATGCTCTGACACAGCAGTCGCGTCTCTGCTCTAATGCCTCTAACTGCTGCTCTGGCACTGAGTCAGCCCAGTAAATTAAAAGGTGATAAGATTTCTTTCTCCTGGCTCGAGTGGGGTTGTTTCTGTCCAAGGCCAATGATTCCAGAACTGGAAGGGTGATCGGTAAGGTTTTGGTGGAGGCGGACTGGAGGTCAACATTTGTTTGACTCATGGAAAAAGCATTGGAAAAAAGAATGAAGAATGACCAAGACTATTAGACTGAGAAGGATATCCTAGTGGCAAAGGTGCCAACGCCTGGCTATTACCATTACAGCCCATAATCCAAAGCTTTGTATATTTCGAATGCCCTTGTTGACAGACTCTCAACAGCATCCCCTGGGAAGCTAAGTTCAAATCCCACAGGCTTCAGAGATTGTTCTCATAAGCAGGCAACAGCCATAGTCCTTACTGCAAATAAGCTCCAATGAAGTCAGCAGGATGTAACTGTAAACATGCTTAGGGCTGAGAATTATAAAAAATAATTTTGTCCCACTAGTTCTTGTTCTATTCCATAATGCCCTTTCTAAACAATTCCTTTTCTGTTTTACTTAAGGCTACCTTTTTCTAGGGGCTGTTTCAGATGTTCAGATTTCTGTCATGCACATCTAATTATCTGAACCATTCCAGCTGCCTAACCGGTGCATCTTCAGCTTATGACAAAATCTATGTAATGAAAGTGCCCAGTGCACCTGTGGGGATGGAATTCTACAGCATAGCGAGAATCACATGGAGAATGCCCTCTTCCAGACCACTGCCACCCTGGAACTTCTGAAGGTGGTGGAACTATCAAGCCCACCACCCACCCACTTGCACTGATTTAGAAGGATTCTGAAATACCTATTTAGTAGAAGAGTACAGACTGCAAAACATGGATATTACCAAACCACTTTTGCTTTGATGGCAATAATTCTTCTCTTAGAGGTAGCCCAGGACAATCATATTCCTAAGGGTTTATTTAATGGTGTAGTACCTTGAATAAAATATGCACACACAACATATAGTTTCTCAAACTACATACACACTAAAAACGGTTTCTGCATAACTCGTCTTTAGTTACTAAAGTGAATCCTTCAACTCAGTCAAGCCTATAATTATGAGCAAAAGCATGCAAAATAATAGCTCATTAGCCCGACAATTTAAGTTACCTTTTTCATTTTTAGTTATTAATGCAATTGACGTTTTCATAAGAATCCCAGTGTCTGCTTAATATATTTGTGAAAGTGTTTCCTTTCCACTTTCCCTGAGGCTACCGTTTTCCTTTTTCTTCGGCTGTTTCCTTCTGAAAAACCTAAATGGCTTTTCCTTTGGTTTTTCAATCCTTTAATTTGGGTATTTACAAATTAAGACATTAGATGTTCTTAATAAGCAACCTCCAAATTCAAAGTATGCTGTGGGCCAGATAACCATATGGAGGAAAGGACATCAGATCCAATGCAACCATGTTAACAAGTACTATACTTATTGGGGGTAAATTCACACAAGCATGGCGGTTTTAAAAAAGATTAAGTGTGGTCACATGAGGTCAGAACCCTATCTATACAGCTATCATAAACCACACTCCTCTCCTGTAAAATCAACCAAGTGCAACGTAAGATTACACAGGTGTCACTAAGGAGGATCCCTGTTTTGAATACTCAGGGGTCAGCAAACTTTTTCAGCAGGGGGCCAGTCCACTGTCCCTCAGTCCTTGGTGGGGGGCGTACTATATTTTTTTGGGGGGAAAGAACAAATTCCTATGCCCCACAAATAACTCAGAGATGCATTTTAAACAAAAGCACACATTCTACTCATGTAAAAACACCAGGCAAGCCCCACAGATAACCCAGAGATGCATTTTAAATAAAAGGGCACATTCTACTCATGTAAAAACACGCAGATTCCTGGACCGTCCACGGGCCGGAATGAGAAGGCGATTGTGCAATTGTGCCGGATCCGGCCCCCGGGCCTTAGTTTGCCTACCCATGCTCCAGACAAAGGGCTCATACTCACAACTACACAGAACTGAAAACTTTACCCACATTCATGACTCCAGAGTTAGAATCAATCATGTTTTGTACCAGTACTCTTTGGTAAAAGGCCTGTTCTGTAACCTAGTTGCACTGCAGATATAGAGAAAGAGACCATGCCTCCATATTGTGTTGTTTTTTTTAAAAAAAAAAGTACGCCAGTTAGAAAACAAGATCACTTTTTATTTTGGCACATGGAGATATAGTTTATATACAAAGTTTATAAAAAGTGGCAGTGACAAAGACCTGCCCTCTCTTTTCTCAAACTAGGAGGAGACGTCTGTACTAACACAGTACAGTTATCAAGCACCAATTTCCAGAGAGGACTCCCATGTTTTTTTTTCTATTTTTACTCAGAGGAAAGAACCTTTGAGTTGTCACCCTGAGCTGTTCACTGGCCCTGAAATGGCTACTGCTCAACAGGTGTGGTATGCAGTTCAACTGCACTAGGGCAGGACAAGCGGACCTTCCAAGCTTCTGGCCTCTTGTAAGATTATTCTGCCTCATGTTATTTTCCTAACCATTATGTTTGTTTTTAAAAATATATATCAAAATCCTATAAAAATATTTTTTCAAAATCTTAGGCAAAAGAGAATGATAAAGGCTGATCAAGGGCAGCTGGTTTAAGCATATAGTCCTTGGCTGCAGGGTTATTAGGATGCCGAAAGGCAACAATATACAAGAATGTAACAGCAAAACTTAGGTATGGCATGCAACTTTAAAAAAAAGAAAAAGGGGGGGAGAGGGAACAGAGAACATTTCCTGTCCTCTGCAGCAAACATATGCACCAGTTAAAAGTCCAGGCTTTTAACCACCTGTGGCTACTGGGTGCCAGGACTGTTACACCACTGGGAGTATACATTTGCACATATAAATAAGACTGGCTCTTGAGGATTGTCCTCATTTTGCAAGTGAGTTTCTCAAAATGGCAGGTCCCGCAAAAGGGAGCCATTACAGTACTGGAGAAAAGAATGCATAATTAACTGAAGACTTCCTGAATTGTTTGCTCACACAATGGGAGGAGCAAATGGGCATGCAGAGATGATTTCCCTAACTCTGCCAATGTGTAGATTTGCCCTTAAAAAGCCATGTGTGGCATCTGAGCAGCTGGGGGGGTGGGGGGCTTATAGCCATGCCTCTGCTCATGAGGATCAATTTCACCCACAATGAATAGGGAATCATGGGATGGGTCGGCAGAAAATATAGGCAAATACGGTGTAGGCAAACATCTCTTAATAAAATGACAAGTCTACAATAGTCATCACAGGGTATGCTACCATTGAGAATAATGGAAATTGCAACAATAGAAGTCAAAAAGACAAACTTGTTATATAATTAGAAACACCTTGTGGAATGGAAACCTGTTTCAATTGTTTCCAAGTCCTGGTGTGAGTTTGTGCTAATAATTATCAACTTCTTTGCGAAAAAAAGCAGAACAGATTGGGGGGGGTCTCTTTTTAGCAAAATAGAAATTGCACGTGTATTCATTATTTTGGGGGGGGGAGGGGGTGATGAAAGATATGAAATGACTTTAGCATTAGCCTAACTATTCCAAACTGTCTTTATTAGTCTGCATGTCCTTCATTTATTTAGAAGGTTCCTTTTCAGTTTAGCTAGTGGTTTTGCCAAATTTGCTTAGCTGCCCACAAATCTGTCTTAAAACAAAATTCAATTTATAAAGCATGCTTTTTGTTTTTGTTTTTGTTTTATAAAAGCTTTATGAATGCTATTTCTCACACTCCTGTTTGTGATAAATACTCACTACCTAGGTGCTCCCCATCAACCTCGATGTTGGCACATAAACACACTACACTTACAAACCCTGAACTGGGTGGCAAGCATCAACAAGTTGCCAAAGTCTGTCTGAAAAAGTGATATTAGAGAAATTTGCACAATGAGTAAAAAAGCTGCACAGTGAGTAAGAAAGCTGGCTTAGCCAGGCATGATCAACTTAAAAGACATTTATATGCTAATTTCCGTAGGTCACAATATCTGATAACATATGAAATTCCCAATAAAATCAGAAAAACTGTTAGAAACAACAGAACAAGTATATGTTCATCAGTCAACCGCTTCCTAAACAGGACAGCTTAACGCCCCCTACCTTCAATATGAAATGCTGTAGGGGAAGAGTAGCCCTAGACCTCTACAGGAGGTCATCCTATGGCACAGAGTATTACATGGTCTTTGGCCTTAGAGGCAGGGGCCCCCTTAGATGACAGAGTTAATTCCTGGGAACAAGTAAAGGTCCTGGCAAAGAGTGCTACAATACTCTGACATCTCCTTGCAGCGGTGGAACTCGGTGCCTGGGGCATGACCTTCTCGGTGCTTGATCATTCCATTCACCTAAATGGAAAGGTAACAAAAGGCAAAAGAAAGGTTTAGAAATTTAAAACAGTATTCATTTTTGAATAATTTTATTTTTTTATCTTGGTTCAGATGCTCTACTGAAATTCAAACCAGACAGGATATTTGTTTACTCGAGACTTCGGGTCTACTGCCCCTTCAAAATCCAGCTTGCACTTCTGGGAGTTCTCGGTCCACATACTGCTTAAGCCTGCCTTGTAGAATTTTAAGCATAACCTTGCTAGCGTGTGAAATGAGTGCAATTGTGCGGTAGTTGGAGCATTCTTTGGCACTGCTCTTCTTTGGGATTGGAAAGTAGACTGATCTTCTCCAATCCTCTGGTCACTGCTGAGTTTTCCAAACTTGCTGGCATATTGAGTGTAGCACCTTAACAGCATCATCTTTTAAAATTTAAAATAGTTCAGCTGGAATATCATCACTTCCACTGGCCTTGTTATTAGGAGTGCTTTCTAAAGCCCATTTGACTTCACTCTCCAGGATGTCTGGCTCAAGGTCAGCAACCACACCACCTGGGGTGTACAAGACCTCCATATCTTTCTGGTATAATTTCTCTGTGTATTCTTGCCACCTCTTCTTGATGTCTTCTGCTTCTGTTAGGTCCTTTCCACTTTTGTCCTTTATTATGGTAATCTTTGTACGGAATGTTCCTTTCATATCTCCAATTTTCTTGAACAGATCTCTGGTTTTTCCCATTCTATTGTTTTCCTCTATTTCTTTGAATTGCTCGTTTAAGAAGGCCCTCTTGTCTCTCCTTGCTATTTTTTGGAAATCTGCATTCAATTTCCTGTATCTTTCACTATCTCTCTCGCATTTTGCTTGCCTTCTCTCCCCCCCCCCCCTCATTTGTAAGGCCTCATTGGACAGCCACTTTGCGTTCTTGCATTTCCTTTTCATTGGGATGGTTTTCGTTGCTGCCTCCTGAATGTTACGAGCCTCCACCCATAGTTCTTCAGGCACTCTGACCACCAAATCTAAATCCTTAAACCTGTTCCTCACTTCCACTGTGTATTCATAAGGGATTTGATTTAGACTGTGTCTTACTGGCCCAGTGGTTTTTCCTACTTTCTTCAGTTTAAGCTTGAATTTTGCTATAAGAAGCTGATGATCTGAGCCACAGTCAGCTCCAGGTCTTGTTTTTGCTGACTGTATAGAGCTTCTCCATCTTTGGCTGCAGAGAATATAATCAATCTGATTTCGATGCTGCCCATCTGGTGATGTCCATGTGTAGAGTCGTCGCTTGTGTTGTTGGAAAAGAGTGTGATGACCAGCTTGTTCTCTTGACAGCACACCCCTAAATTATATCAAATGTCTGTTTGCAGAAGTTGCACTTTGCTTCCCAGAGGCCCCAAAAGCTAACAGTAATGCTACAGGAGGTCCAACAAAAGTTAAACAAGAATGTATCTCAAGTATCTCAAGAGTGCAGCACCTTCTAGAAGTTAGTTGAGAAGCAAGAGTGAAGCACAGCATCCCAGCTCACCTTTACAAGCATGTCAGCCACATGCGTATTTCTGGAATCTTCAGCAAACACAGAGGTCAGAGCCTCTATATACCAGGACCCACGTTTGGTGTTTCTCATAGCAGCTGTGCCTGTGTAAGTACGTAAGTAAGTAAAGTCAATGCAAAGTAGAAAAAGAGGGACAAGAGCAAGATGATCCACCAACAGCAGCTCAGTTCAAAGGTGTAAAACCACCTTTGAGCAGTTCATTAAAATAACATAACAAAAAGACCTTTATGGTACTATTCCAGATACCTCTCAGACAGGCATAGCCACATATCATATCAGAGCAAGTGGGAAGACGCAACTTGGGATTCTCTTTCTTGTTGGCATCGCTTTCTTCGCAACCTGGGGAGTCAGCACGCTCATTCCCATCTATTTGGTCCACTCCACGGTCTGTCTCATCTAATAAAGAGAAAACAAGAAGGCAGGAATTTCACTCACCTCCGTCAAGCATCTTTTCTAAAGGTACATTTCTGATTGTATGTTCAATTAGTAGGGCTTACTATTGAGCATCATCTACATTCCCTGACCTCCTTACTTTTGGCAACAATGACCAAATTTGCCTACAATAGTCTTATTAACCACGTATCTACCTTGCAGTAATTAAATGATCAAAGAGCACCGGTACCACCCCCCTGGTACACATGGGGTTGAGTCTGGGAACTCATGTCCAAAGCAGTCATGTGTAAGCCAGGCACTGATTTAAGAATCCCAACTGTTTTCACCTTAGCTTTCTCCTTCCCCATCAGCCCCTGGAGAATCACCTGCCATAGAAGAGGAAAATCCCATTGATTATATCCCCACTGGCATAGACTAACCAACTGAGAATACTTCATGCACCTGATGCAGTGGACTCCAGCCTAAGGAAGTTTATGTCACAATTAATTTATTAAGTCTTTAAAGTGCTACAGACTCTTTGTTCTTTCTACATTTTGCCAAAGCAAATAGGAAAAAGCAACATGTACAGGAAGAGCAAGAAAAAAGAAAAAAAAACACTAAGGTTATTAAGCATATTTAAGTAAGGGGATAAACCCGAGGCAAAGCAAAACTGGGAATAAAATCTGAAGAGAAAGTATTTATACATCTTGGAAAGGTTGTTCCAGCTGCTTCCCCTCTGTAATCACCATACATCTTAAACTGTACAAAAGATGTGTATAAATAGGTTAGAGGTGATAAAAGGAATGAGAAAAATGTAGGACAGAGCCCTTGATCATTTTTTAGATAGATTTGAATGAAAACTGCCTGGTTTCAAACAGCACAATCTTCTTGGATTGCATTACAACTTTTGGAAACATCAAGCATCCACCAACTAATAAATCAGACACACAAAACCATTTAAAGAAAGACTGAGAACAGATATTTTTGCTCTTGAGCAGCATCACCAACACGTCTAGTAAGATCTATACATATACAGGCATTAGCCACTGTGACTTTTGATATTTAAAACTTCAAATCATCATCATTATCAAAAGCATGGCAAGAAGGGAAGATCTGACTCAGTGACACCCTCAAGCTAGTTTCTAATGGTGTCCAGCAAAATGAAGTTAGATCAAATAATGCTTGCAAAGTATTTTCACAATTTATTCCACCAGCAATGAACGTGCAAAATTGGATTATACCGCCAAACGGTAAACTGCTGCCCAAAACCTTTTTCAAGATCAGAAATTCTGCTTTATTTTCAAGACACTAATTTCTTTCAATTTTGCTGATTTAAAGCTCATCTGAATAGCCCTGAGTCTCCTGTATCAAAGTGATCTCTACTCAGGTTTAAGCAAAATTTAGCAAAACTATAAGCGACCACAGTGTTTCTGCTTAGAGGAAATTTAGTTTGGTAGGTACAAGGCTGACAGACAGAACCTTCAAGGTAGCTTCATGAGCACGGGATACTATAAATTTTCCATTTGTTTCTTAGAATAAAACCTGTGTGTTGTTTTTTCACTATCAAGGTAAGACTGAAAAGGAAAATACAAAAGTATGGAGGACTATAACTTTCAACTGTTGGTGAAAAGGAATGGCTTCTGTTTTTCATTACTTCTCTTATCAGCTGAACTGTTCACCTCTTCAAACCATTTTCTATTCAGGTTGGAGTTGGACTATATAGTCTATATATGCACTCCAAGCATACTGTGCAAAGGATCTCCAGGTCATAATGGTTTTATAGTGTCTATAGATTTAAAAAAAAAAAAAAAACTAGGCCTGCCTCGAGCACAAATATGTTGCAAAAGCTTCATTTGGTTTAGCCCATCCAGACAGGCTTATTCAGTTTTGAACTGCTTGCTGAAGCCACCAAGCAGAGGCATAAGAACTGAATTTTGGAAGAACTTAAGCTTCTAGTTAAGAATTTCTTCAAGACGGATAATCCACAGTTGGAAATGTGACTGTTAACTTGGAAGGCCTAAATCCCACTTCTGGGTGTCTCAGTCCCATTGAATACACCATTTTGGGATCGCTTCTTGCATAATTGAGCAGGTCAAAGTCGAGCAGAGTGGTGTTTTAAAAGGAGCATTAAGAGCAAACTGACCCCTCTTCCTTCTCTCTCAGACCAGAAAAACAATTGGGAGAACATTAGCCCCAGAGGCACTTGTAGTGACATTTGCTGGCGGGGCAGGCAGTGAAGGAAATAAAATGTGAAGGAGGCAATTAAGAAAGAAAAGCACAAGCTTGGAGCAAGGTAGAAAAGAGGTGGTGCATGTACATGTTAGTTTTATTACATTTAAGAACTCGAAGCCACTCTGGGAGCCTTTTCTTTGCTGAAGGGGAGGATTCATTAAGGTCCTGTGCTTGAATTAGTAAGGTTACTGGGAAGTAATGCTACATTTCTTGTAGGCTTATGTTCCAGCATGGCCTCAAATGGCTAAGGAAAGTAACCTGTTTTGTGAATCTCCCATCATCTCCTATACAAGTTACGGTCTCTTAAAACACAGTATAATTGGAAGATGTGCTAGAAAGTTTATGCCAAGAAACTTATGCCCCTCTTGTGTTTCTTGGTACTTTTCTTCCAAAATTCCTTTCAATGGACTTAAGAGTTTCTTCCATGAAGGATCATGTCACTGAAGATGGTGACATTGAGCTTTGAATGTCTAAATTTTCTTGTACATGTTCTAAATGCAGCCGAAGACCCTGTTCCCCATCTGATTTTAAGGAACTTCATAAAAGAGTTTGTCAATGGAATCTCTCTTCAAAGGAATTCATAGTGCTTGTTTTATGTTATGGTGTTATGGAAGGTGGGTTACTGGCCCTCGGACTGCTGCTTTTTTCATTTCCCCCAAATCCAGAAAAGATACGGAAATCTATAGTCCAGACCAAAGAGCAAATGTGATAAAGTTCCAGGACGCAGGTAAAATCTCCATGCTGGGTTATGATTAGTGTGGCTAACTGCCCCACACAACACATGCAAGATATGGGAATTATTACAAAGCTCCCCTTTGTCACGGTGCTGCAGGGTCTGCAATCTGCTGACCACATGCCATGCAGAGTGAGAAGCACTTACAGAGAGAGGTAGTGGCAACAGCAAGGCAGGGAGGTGAATGTGGGTTCCGCTTATACCTGAGAGAAGCAAAGAGGAGAGTTGAGCGCAAGCTGTGTAGAATGGAGAATGTTTGTGAAGCACAGGTAACCCCACCCCCATATCTTTCTCCTTGGGTTACGTACCTCCCCGGCATGCTTGAATGAAGAACATTTTGGGCTTATTCTGAAGCCTAGGGCAGTTTGCATTATCAAAGAGCCTGAAAATCTCCTGCAGCTGGGGGAAAAAACAAACCCACGGTAAACATTTGTTAGAAAAAACTGCTAAACCAGTTTTATCTGAATCATGCTTTTTAATTGTTATATATGTTATTCTGTAAATCATCATGAGAATATTTATATTGAAGGGTGGCAATGAAATAGGCAAGCAATCACAATATTCTAAATATCATTCAAATATACATTCTGCTCCTATATGTTTCCATTAATTGCTTTCCAACTTCTAGAAATACCTTCATTTCTGCTTCAGGCCAGAATCTATTATAACTTTATTTGCCAGTAGCTGGTTGCCAATTTCATCATCCTTAAATGAGCACGTCCTACTCAAAGGAGGACTCCACAAAGGTAAATTACCTGAAGCAGTTTGCCATCCACTCCATAGACTCCACCCTCTATGCCATGTGAGAGAAGTGATACTATGCAGGAATCTACATCTCGGTGAACTGGAAGCTTTGAAAAGTTTTCCAACTCCTTATGCATTTCCTGAGAAAAGAGAACTAAAATCAGCAATCCCTGAAACTGCAAATACCAGAGAAGTGGGAAAGGCACAATTAACAGAGCAAAGCCATGTACCAATAACAAGCTTAATGGGGAGCCAAAGAGGGCTAATTAATTATCAAAAATGGTTGAACATGGACCCAATTTCCAGAGAATTTTAAGATTCTGTTTAATCCAAGTATTCAGAGAAAGTAATTTCTAAAATTCTGTAACCAGCCAGTCTTCCTGGGGCCTCCATTAACCACATCCACTGACTCCAGAGTCGGAAGTAGAAGATTCCTGATGGCAGAAACAGCCCAAGTGGCCCTGGCTGTCTAGGCAAAGGCTGAGAGAAACTTCTGGTTGCTGTGCCCAGCTATAACAAAGTTGCTGACCTAAGCAATTTTCTGTAGATTTTTATTGAACGTGTGTGAGAGTAATGTAAGTGAAATGCATTAAAATAAAGGAATTTACTAATAAAATTGTGAGAATGAACAAACTAAATAAAGTACTTAATAAAAATACAGTAAATTATGCTATCTAGGTAGTAGTAGAGATAAAAATTCTACATGGAAATACAATCTTTAGTATACATAAAATGCTTGCTCCAGTATACCCAGATTCACATTAGAAATTATGTCAGTTACCCAATTTATTGTGAGGAGCCAATTATAAAAATGAATTCCAGGATGCAGACATTCATCATGCTTGTTCCATTCTCAGGGCTCACCTGTGCAGTCTGATCATGCCGTACCATCACTTGGTACCCAAGATGTCTGAAGAGCATTTCTAGGGCAGTTTGGTCAACATTGCCACCAGAACGGAACTCTAGGTCCGTCTCACTGCTAAAATGCACGTTGCTAAGTATCAGTGCCAAGCCCCGTGGGTGTGATTTCATCCTGTATGCCTGTGAAAAACAGGTAACCTGATGGATGCAGATTCCTAGTATATTATGCTAAACAGCAAAATCACAAGATACTTATTCATGACAGTCAGAATCCTGTTGCATACCTACATAAATAAACACAAAGGGAGATGACACCTTACATTTATAGCAGAAAAAACACTGTAGTTTAAAAGGATTTATAGGCTAATGGCCAGAAAAATCCCAGCAATGTAAGGTTTCATGCTAATGCTCAAACAATTTCATATTTGTTTCTATCAGTGTACAGGATTTCCAATTAGAAATTTAATGATGATTTTAAAAGAACTTTATTCTTTTGCCTAAGGAATTAGAAAAAAATGTCCCAGTCTGGTAGAAGCACCAGTGAGAAGCGAATGCCCGGCAGAGACTGTAAGGGAAGGATACTTAAATCAAATGACTGCAATGGAACTCATGCTATCACACTTTAAGAACTGTACTCAGAATCAACAGAAGTCCAAAATGGCATAAGCTCCTGGGAAAATACGTAAGTGCCTTTGGGAAGATGATACAGGTATCTAAAAGAGCACACATCAAAATAAAACTTATTAAACCACCTGCCTCTATTTTTCAGTTTGAGGTGGCTCATGTTTTTAGAACTGCATGCGAAAGTAAAAAACGTGTCATCCCCTGAACAGGCATTTACATTTTGAAGCTGGCTTTCTGCAGATTACCAATAAAAGCATCCACTGCTTGTTGGGGGTGGTGGGACTCAGCTTCCACCCTTCTGGATACTCACCATGTGCTCATGCTCATGATAGAATTCTGGGGTGCATAGCTTCACCTGAGGATAGTGAGGACCATCTCCATCATCCAAAGAATGCTCCACTGGTTCTGCTGAGACACAGGCCAACAACCAAAATGTTAAGTGGCTCAGCAACAAAATAACTTCTGTGCAGGTGTAAACTTGGCATTTACAACTATTTAGGGATACCAGATTAATAATATAACCCGCCAATTTTTAAGTGCTGGAGGAGTAAGTCCAGAATGGACTTCCCAGTTACAGTAAAGAGATCAAAATGACTGCAAATCAAATGCATGTTTATGTAGCTTTTTAAAACACCACTTTTTGCGATATTTAGAACATATGTGTATATTAATTAAGTGGGGAGAATCTCAGGGTTAAATCAGACTTGATATAAAGTGTATGAATGTAATTAGTGTGCATTTTTTGTTATGAAGGCAGCATTTGCAGGGGAGCTGCAGAAGCCTCATGGCTGTGGAGATGGAGTAGGCAAATTTACTTTCTAGCTCTGAGGGATAGTTCAGTTGGTAGAGACCATGTGGCCCTTTGTGGGTTCAAGCACCACATTGGGCAAAATATTCAAACACTGCAGGGGTTAAACTAGGTGGTCCTTGTGTTCCCTTCCATCTCTACAATTCTCTTCCTACTATGGTGCTAACAAAAATAGCCTCTCTGATGCTGCTTTCTACATTTCAAGGGAAGCCCCCATTGACACCAATGGGGCATTTCTTTGAAGTGGAAGTAGCAACTTCAAATAGGCATTTGTTGGGACTATATCAAGGAGAGAAAGGGTTGAGGCTACCAGTGAAACACAGACAGAGCCACGTTTTAGAAAAACCCACCAAATGTTCTTGGATTACAGCACCCATCCTCTGTGACCATAACCAGTGTTGGCTGGGGTTGATGGGAGTTGGACCCTAATAACATCTGGAGGGCCACTGGTTCGCCATAGCTGGTTAATACATAAGTTAAACTCCTATGACTTGCTCAAGTCTAGGCACCTTGCCCTGTGCAACCTGCCAAATATAATGACTAATGGCAACCTGTCAGAGTTGCTCCCCGATCCTAGCTCACAGAGGATCACGCTAGCCAGCGATCATTAAGTAAAAGTGTTTATTGAGTTACAGTTCCCATTCTCAAGCTGCTGCGTGCAACTCTACGTCTTATGGTTAGATCGGCGAAGCTCTGTCTGGGTCCCCGCCTCCTGTACACCAACTTAATATCCTAGCCCTGCTCCACCTTTTCCGCCTGACTGTTCTCCTCTGGGTCCCTCTGCCCCCCGGGGTCTCCTCCCTCCGGGACTCCTCCGACGCCGACCCCCCGGACCCTTCTGTCTCCTTGCGCCGGGCTTTAGGACCTGGCTCCCTCTCCGGGCTGCCTACTGCGTCACTTCCCTGTGCATTTGAACTTGGCGCGCGCGCCCAACCTTCCACTTTCCGTCTGACCGTTTCTTCGCTCCCTGATGGAGGTGTGGCCACTCCTGACTCGTGCCCTCCCTCCTGTTGTGAGCTGCCAGCGCTTGATCCCTGGCCCCCTTCCTCTTCCCTGCTCTCTGGCGGTGACGCTGGTCCCGATCTCCAACTGCTCCCCTCTGAGTCCCCTCTGGCTCTATCTTCCTGGGGTGTCCCCCTAGGCTCCCCCCTTGCCCTGGCCACTGGTGCTCCTTTCTGTGAATCTTCTGATTCACTAGAAAGACTCGGAGATCTCGGGTCGTCGTCATCACTCATCTTTTCTTCTGCCTCCTCCTCCTCGCTCTGTTTCCTCCCTTGCCCTTGCCTCTGCTCCTGAACCCCTGACAGCAACCAATTATAGTTTTGTGATTATTTCTGTGTTACAGCTATTGTTAATAGTCATGGATAAAAAACGCATATACTGAATAATTTATTTGGTTGCTAGTTAATAATAAAACAGTTTGCAATTTAGAAGATCAGCAGGATGCAACTGAAACCAAGAGACCTGGCCATAAAATTTGGATGTAAAAAGTAGGTCAGCTTTTTGCATGGAAAATATAAGAACGTTATAGTCAATATATTGTATTCTTAAGAGCCACCGTTCTGAAAACAATAGTCTGGGGACTGAAATACAATTTGCCACACATCCCAGCCACGTTTTATTAAAAACACATGTCACCTAGTTTTAAGTATTTCTGTTATGGAGATGTGAATCTCAGGCACATTCTTCTCTTTAATTTTATTTATATCTAATTTATTTAAAATATATCTCTGTCCCTTCAAAATATATAGGGAGAAAACAATTTCCCTCAAAGAAGTCTGGCCATGAACGATATGCATGAGATACAAGTAAAACAAGAGGAAAATACAAGAGCCCTTTGCAGCATTTATTTTCCAAGCAACCTGCGTCCCCAAAATGGTGCACTCATGGCACCCCAAAGCCCCCCAATGCACCCCAAAGCCTCTTGCCTCTCCCAGATTTGGACAATTTTTAATTTAAAAAATTGTGCTTTTTTAGCTTTGTTGTTGGGGTGGTAGGTGAAGAGCCAACTTTTTTGTCTGTTTATTTGTCTTTTTAATGTGTGTTTGGCTCATTTCTGAGCAACACCAATTGGGCATTTTGTGGTGCTCACAACAGTTTATTACATTTCTGAATGTGCCCCCAGGTCCCAAAAGCAACTACACCACAAAAGAAAGCAACTACACCACAAAAGAAAGCAACTACAGTTTGGAGCATAACATCCAAAACAAAGAAACAAGTGTAATATTAAAGTGAGAATTTCTCCTTATAAATGGAATTGCAGGCAACCTTTCATTACAATTTTGAAGGCTGCATTTCGTCAGATAATATTGTTTCATAGGCCGAGTCTGAAAAAATAGGCCACAAGTTGCCTATCTTTATGTGATTTCATATATACTATCTTTTCTACACATTATTCTTGGCTCAAATAGATATTTCAAGCAAAAATAGCATTTCATCAGTGGACACATTCTGGCAATTTTCAAAGTATCCTATAGTATCCAACTACTAAAAATAGCCTTTATGAGGGAGGAATATATAAATATTCCAAACAAATAAAGCAGCACCACCACCATGTGGCTGCCATAACAAAAGCAAAGGTGGTGGAAATCTATTTTGGATTACAAAAGCCTTGCACACTGATCTCTGACTTTTGCTATTAATATATTTAAAAAATAGCTCCTTGGGGCTAAATGTTTTCAGGCTTGCTCTTACCTAACAAAAATGCTTGATCTTTTCTTAACCAAAGGCAATACTGGAAAATCCACATGCATTTTCCTACCCACACAACAGAAATCTTCTTTCTTTTGTTCTTTGTGTGTCAGATTAAATAGAATGCTAGTAAACAACAAAAGGAAGTTTTTAGCCATTACAATTGCAATAGTCACATTTCACAAAAATAAACTTACCAAGTTGCCACCGTGGCCTTTTTTGAGAGATTTCTGATTCAGATATAGGAAATGGCAGCTTTTCCTCATAGCCAGAATTCAGCTGAAAGAGTCCACACAGCATTATTAAACAGAAATACAGAGATGTAAAGGAAAAGAACCACCTTCTGTCTACTGGGTATCTATACACACACCAATCACCCTAGGTAGTCTTTACACAAAGCACAGAAAAGATAAGACACGTGTAAGTGTATATCTATTGAAGTTAGGATTCCTGGTCCTCTTTTGGGGAATATTCATTTCAAGCCAGGTGTGTAAATGTATTTACTCCCCCTTCCGACACACATCCCCCAAAAATAATTATCATATAAAACACCACAGGAATCATGTGCCACTCCAGCATAACAACAAAAATAGAAGTGAGGGTATTCAGGAGCATGGAGAGGACAACAGGAGATCACTAAACTAATATGGGGTCCCCCCACCCCATTTTTATTTGATACTTCCTTACCCTTGCATTCCCGTTGCTATGGCTGGGAATGGTGCTCAGGAGCATTTCCACTAAGTGCTGCTGTTTGGTTTCTTGTAAAGCTTCACAGAAAGCTGAGAAGGCTTTGGGACCCCTCTTTGGGAGCAGGTTCAAGAATTCTATGTTTTGGCTAAAACTTCCAGACTTGCCCTGAATTCAGAAAAAACCCAAACATGTTAAAAGATCACTGAATTGGATAGGTGAACCAACATTGTTCCTATGGAGCTTTGAAGTGCTCTCACCCTGGCAATCCTGTTACAGATAGGTAGCCGTGTTGGTCTGCCATAGTCAAAATAAAAAAATTCCTTCCAGTAGCACCTTAAAGACCAACTAAGTTAGTTCTTGGTATGAGCTTTCGTGTGCATGCATATCTGAAGAAGTGTGCATGCACACGAAAGCTCATACCAAGAACTAACTTAGTTGGTCTTTAAGGTGCTACTGGAAGGAATTTTTTTATTTTGACCCTGGCAATCCTGTACGTATCTACTCAGAAGCAACTCTCATTGAGTTTAATGAATCTCACTCCTTAGTTTCTGACATCAGGAATCACAAGACAGAGAAGCCAGTAGGAGAACACTTCAATCTCCCAGGACATTCTATACAAGATCTCAAAGTAGCTGTAATATTACAAAAGAATTTCAGAAATAGACTGGAAAGAGAAGTTGCTGAATTACAACTTATTACCAGACTCAAAACCATGGAGAGACCTGATCTGAATAGAGACATTGGATTCTTATCTCACTATACACGATAAAGCTATTTTTGGCCATCTCACCCCTTCCTTTTTCCTGTAAGACCTATTGCAGTCGTCGTCAACTGGTTTACCACACCTTTCAGCCAATCACCCATTCCCACCACCCTTCTGAGTAATACCCCTTCCCACTCTCTTACTATTATATAAAGGTCTGGTGACTTCTCTTTCAGCATATCTGAAGAAGTGTGCATGTACATGAAAGCTCATACCAATAACAAACTTAGTTGTCTTTAAGGTGCTACTGGAAGGATTTTTAAAAAAAAATTTGCTTTGACTACAGCAGACCAACACGGCTACCTACCTATATCTAGAACTCCTTAGTGTGTATACTAGGATTGCTGCCTAATTTGAAAGAATGGAATCATGCAAATGTTAACATACATTTAATAAATATATTCAATTTCACTATTCTTTCCTCCTTTTGTCTCCCATATAGCAACCCTGTACGGAAACCTCCAAGGAACTTGCACAGGGAGGATTAAATATTTTACATCACGGAACAATCACATCTTGCACGCGATTAACTTGTGTGATTTCAAGCCTACATGGTTGTAAGATGGCCAGCTGAAATCCCGCAAACTGCACATAAGGCAAGGAGTATAAAAGCTCCTTTTGTACCAGCACAGAAAGAGCTCTTAAGCTCTCTGCCTTGCTTACTGGGCTTTGGGAGGTTCTCACAAGAGGGCTGGTTTGGTTATATGGCTCTTTGAATATATCTGCCATACCCAAGACATAACGCCTGGTCAAGTCATGTTACGCAAAACACAGAGCAGCTGCTAAAAAAAAACCCTATATAACGTTACTCAGGGTGAATCAGACAATCACACTTTACACATTTATTCACACCAGTGTTCGGAACTCCCATTGTTCTAGGCACTTTTTGCGACAGAGAATTTCATTAGCACAAGCAATGTCTGAGCTCTGGGCGTAGTACAGTACTGTGCCTATGATTTCAGATGAAAGCTGCACAGTGGACAGAAAGGAGGACCTTCTTCTGCCTCCCCACTTCCAGCCACTCTGAAGACTGGAGAAGAGATCCTCTTAAGAATATTATGGGGGTGGACAGGGGAAGCATGGCTTTATTTTTTGCAGTCTTCGGATGAGGACCAGACCATGTGAAAAATGAACATAAGATTTTAGCTGTGGTTCATTCAGTCAGCTTTGTATTCTTGTTATAAAAAAGTGCGCCTAAATAAATTGTGCCCATAACTTAGGTTTAAGGTGCCATTTAGCTCCTAGCTTTCATATCTCAGTTTCTAACACAGATTCACATACAAAGAAGTTGGCATCCCCTTGATAGTTTAACATACATTTGTATTAAAATATTGGTTCTTTAGAAATACATAGAAATAAAAATGTTTGTGATTTATTACTGGAAATGTCTGCCTCACAGCTTGGGAACTGGAAAAATTATTTCCCATTCCAGCATTCTACATTATTTCTATTTATTGGTTAAGTCTGCATCATCCAACAACACAGCTGGACTCCTGCAAACAGAGAAGAAAATGATAGAGTGGGAATACTTCAATAGCACCCAGTGTTTTAAGAGGCATGATGCTCTGTAATGCAAACACTTGTTTTAAAAAGTTAACTTTTAGGAGCTACTGAGACATAAGTGACAAAGGGGTGCTTGGATCAATAGCTGTTTGATTACCTATGCCAGCATGGGCTTTTAGAACTTAGCCAAGTGCCTCATTTCTGTTCATTCTCTTGCTCTTTAGCCTAGCCTCACAAATGTCCTTGAAAGTTATTAGCCTACCCTATAGATTTTTCTTAGAAGGCCTTCCTTAGTCTTTTGGAGCACACTGAGTCTGAAAACAGAGGGTACTAACCCTTTTCCATCTTAAAAAGGTCACTTGCAGGCAGTTCTTACCAGGTAAGAAGCTCAGTCCGTATTGTTAAGCAAACTACCCTGATTTCACTTGGAATAATACAGGGGTTGGTTTTTGCACTTCTCCAATTTTGTGGTATGGTTTTCCATTTCAAAAACATAGAACAAGGCATATAAAGTATGCATATTTAAGATGCGTACCAAAAACTAAATTGAAAAGAAAACTGGAGACAGAATGGACTTCTAAATGTACACATGGGAAATGGACTGGAAATAGATAGATCTGCATAACCCTAATTACCAGTCTTAGTCTATGACATTTGTTTTATCTAGTTATTTGCTGCCGAATACTACTGATCTTATTTGACACACAGGAATAATTGCGGCACATAGAAGCATAAACAGCAACGATAATTTTGGATAATTAAACTTTTAATTCCAGTTGCTGACAAGAGTAATTGTACCTGTATCATCTCCATCATTGCTTCAGTGATCACATCCTTTTCTATGAGGTGTTCCAGCAGTTCCTTCAAAACTAGCTGCTTTAGTAGGGAAACACGATTCTTTTTCAGAGCCTCTTGGTGACATTTCTGCATGCCACATGCGCCCAGCATCCTAGAAGAGATAAAAATCCTTTGTCTTCTAACAATCAACTGGAACAAGTTTTCACATTAACCATACACCAAATGAGGAGTGAAACTTGAGTGTTTCCATTATGAATTCTTAGGAACATAGGATTTTGTCTGGTAAATGGATAGGGGTATTATGGGGAATTCTGAATGAAAAGAAAACTAGCTTTGAAACACTTGTTTATTCTATTACACAGATCTTTTAGTAAAGAACACACACCTTTTTTTAGTGATTCCTGAACATTCTTTCCTCTCTCCCTAATTACAGTTTTGCATCAGCAATATCCAACAAATATCTGCTGGCTGGAAGGATCTGCTGGCTGGAAGAAGGAAAACAAGAACTTTTGTGATCACGCCAATAGCCCGGTGGGAGTGTGTAGGAGTTAGAAATAACACCAGTTAGAAAAAAGAGCTGCCCTGTTTGTAAATTTCCTTTGTATGAATTATATTCATAAGAATAGTGGGCTGCCTATTCTTGAATTTTTGTAAAAACAGTATTTTGAATTAGGGATTCTGGCAAACATACAGCAAATGCAGATATAGCAGCTTTTCTGTCCCTGGACTGCAACTGATAAAAATCATAATACAAATGTTTTCTGTACAGAGGCCATTGATGACTACTGAATAAGCCTATAGAGAAAATTACTGTAAGATATAGGCAAAGGACCCAGCAATTACTTTGAATCCAACAAACAATTGAAGTATTTGCTCATGCTATTATTTGAGCTTTTCTATAGACTACACAAAGAAATATCTGTATTATTTATACTCCACTCACATTTCTAAGAAATTATTTACATCTATATAATATATAGTGTTATTTTATTCCAAATGGAAAAGGTTTTCCAGTGAAAAACAACAAAGATATAGTTGCAAAAAAGTTTTTTAAAATTTGTAGGCAAGCGTATTGCTCTGCCCTGCCATATTTTATTGACCAAAATTATAGGTCACCAGCTCTAACTTTCTCATCTTCCAAAAACATTGGATTGCTTTCTAGACCAGTGTTTCCTAAACATCAGCCTTACACTGAAAACAGTCACAGCTCAGTAGTGGCTCACAAATTATGGAATTCAGAAAGAATTTGATAATGTCTATGCTGAAAGGTAACAATTTCAAAGTTTGTGGGAAAGTAATTTATTTACTTATTAAATTTATAGCGTGCCCTTCCTCCCAAAGAAGCACAAGGAGGCAAACACACAATCAATAAAATTAAAACAACTAAAACCAAGTCTAATACATGTATGGGCCTACGGCCGTAATAAAATTTTGGAAATTTGGCAAGTCTAATACAGATGCAAACTGGGAAAGATTGCTATATTATTTCCTCAGTTCAATTCTGCAATAAACAAAACCATCAGTTTTATAAACACTAGAATGGCCATAACAAAATACTGTATTATATACACTGCATGCTGAACAGAGATACTTTGTTCATACATAGTTACTGCAACATAGTAGTTCTTTTGACTTTTATTCAATATAAATCTAAATCTAATGCTCACCTTTTTGGGCCAAATTACGTTGCAAAAATTAAGGTGTGCATTCGATTCAATGGCACATTTACATTTGCCAGCAAATACTTTTTTTGATTTCAGGGTTCTGAAAATTGAGGTGTGCATTTGATTTGATGGCACATTAAAGGTAAAGGTAAAGGTACCCCTGCCCGTATAGGCCAGTCTTGCCAGACTCTAGGGTTGTGCGCCCATCTCACTCAAGAGGCCGTGGGCCAGCGCTGTCCGAAGACACTTCCGGGTCACGTGGCCAGCGTGACATCACTGCTCTGGCGAACCAGAGCCGCACACGGAAACGCCGTTTACCTTCCCGCTGGTAAGCGGTCCCTATTTATCTACTTGCACCCGGAGGTGCTTTCGAACTGCTAGGTTGGCAGGCGCTGGGACCGAACGACGGGAGCGCACCCCGCCGCAAGGATTCGAACCGCTGACCTTTCGATCGGCAAGCCCTAGGCGCTGAGGCTTTAACCCACAGCGCCACCTGCGTCCCTTGATGGCACAAGTACAATACAAACATCTTAACAGTTAAAATGCATTTCAGTAGCATGAGAAATCAAGATATACCATATTTACTTGAGTCTAATGTGTGTTGATGGCACATTAGACTCAAGTAAATATGGTATATCTTGATTTCTCATGCTACTGAAATGCATTTTAACTGTTAAGATGTTTGTATTTTAATTTTGATGTTGTTTGGACACCTTGAATTCATTTGGAGGATAACAGTCTAATAAATAATATTCAATTTCCCAATATATTTCCACAGGTGCACACTAGAAATCACCTTCTCACATGGTGGTGTAAACCGATTTGGACACTTGGGAAAAGTTGGGTGTTTTTAAGAACAGTTTAAACCTCCAGTGTACTGTTAAATTGTGAAGTGCAGACACTCACAATAACCCCTATAGCTGTGTCCCTTCTAAAACTATTGGACTAGATGACTCGTGGGAATCCCTTCCAACTCTACAATTCTGTGATGGTAAAGGTAAAGGTAGCCCTGACCATTAGGTCCAGTCGCAGACGACTCTGGGGTTGCGGCGCTCATCTCGCTTTACTGGCTGAGGGAGCCGGCATTTGCCCACAGACAGCTTCTGGGTCATGCGGCCAGCATGACGAAGCCGCTTCTGGCAAACCAGAGCAGCGCACAGAAACGCCGTTTACCTTCCCGCCAGAGTGGTACCTATTTATCTACTTGCACTTTGACATGCTTTCGAACTGCCAGGTTGGCAGGAGCAGGGACCGAGCAACGGGAGCTCACTCTGTTCCAAGGATTCGAACCGCCAACCTTCCGATCGGCACGTTCTAGGCTCTGTGGTTTAACCCACAGCGCCACCTGTGTCGCTGTGATGGTAGGAGCCAACTACTGGGGGTTGAGGTCCCTTAAGCCCCCTCCAATAAAACATTTGAGGGGGACAGGTCCCTCCAGCGTTGATGTGCTGGAGGGTGTGCATGTGTCAAATGGTGCGCATGTGCCACATCTCATTAGGCTGCGCAGGGCTGGCCTAGCCCTCCCAACAAAAAATTTATTTTAAGTTCACACCCCTGCCTTGTCTTTCTCCACCTGAATTTTATACTTGCAAGCCACACCAAAACTACCATCAGTTCACAGCTCGCCCATTAAACTGCTGTGAGACGGATCAATTATACCTGAAATGTTTTGAACAATTAAAAAAACCGCATTATATAAAGGCCAAATATCAACAACCTCAGATATGCAGATGACACAACCTTGATGGCAGAAAGTGAAGAGGAATTAAAGAACCTTTTAATGAGGGTTGAGAGCGCAAAATATGGTCTGAAGCTCAACATCAAAAAAACGAAGATCATGGCCACTGGGCCCATCACCTCCTGGCAAATAGATGGGGAAGAAATGGAAGCAGTGAGAGATTTTACTTTCTTGGGCTCCATGATCAGTGCAGATGGTGACAGCAGTCACGAAATTAAAAGACGCCTGCTCCTTGGGAGAAAGGCGATGGCAAACCTAGACAACAAAGGTTCGTATAGTAAAAGCCATGGTTTTCCCAGTAGTGATGTATGGAAGTGAGAGCTGGACCATGAAGGCTGATCGCCGAAGAATTGATGCTTTTGAATTATGGTGCTGGAGGAGACTCTTGAGAGTCCCATGGACTGCAAGAAGATCCAACCTATCCATTCTTAAAGAAATCCGTCCTGAGTGCTCACTGGAAGGACAGAACCTGAAGCTGAGGCTGCAATACTTTGGCCACCTCATGAGAAGAGAAGACTCCCTGGAAAAGACCCTGATGTTGGGAAAGATGGAGGGCACAAGGAGAAGGGGACGACAGAGGATGAGATGGTTGGATAGTGTTCTTGAAGCTACAAACATGAGTCTGACCAAACTGCGGGAGGCAGTGGAGGACAGAAGTGCCTGGTGTGCTCTGGTCCATGGGGTCACGAAGAGTCGGACACGACTAAACGACTAAACAACAACAACATAAAGGCCAAGCATTATTTATTCGTGGCTCTGCGGAGTCACTGCATTATATAATATTTTAGGAGCGATGAAAAGAGGCGGGGGTGTCGGGGGAGGGAGGAAAGTGCCACAGGGAGGAAACGCTGAAGGGGCCCTGGCAGGATGCGCGGCTCCGTCAAACCTCTTTCCCCTCAGCAAAAGCGGCTTCCCGCCTGGTGCTCTGCCGCCAGAGGCCTCTCCCTCCCCCCCACCCCGCCTCCACTCCTCCCTTGAGGGGCTTCGGCCCCGTCCAGCTCCCTCTCGCCCCGCTTCCCCGCCCCGCCCCGCCTCGCCCGGCCCCTGCTGCCTCAGCGAACCGCGAAGAAGCGCAAAAGCCACTCACTCGCCTCCGCCGTCGCCTGGCGCTTCCCGGCGCGCGGTAGGCCCCGGGGGCGCGAGGCAGGAGGCGCAGTTTTTCCCGCCTAAAATTTCTCCTTCCTCCAACGGCCTGCAAGTGGGGGTGGGGAGGAGGAGGGGGGAGCGAGAGAGGAGGAGGAGGAACTATTCCCGATCACGTGGCTGCAACTAGGTTGGGGCGCCTGCGCAGGACGGGCGGGACTATGAGAGCGAATGCGCGCGCATTCCAACCCACTCGCTTGGCCAGTCTCTTCCCCCGCACGCCTCGATACCTCAACAAAACTAACCAGAACCCGCCTATTGTGGGGCGCATGCGTGCATTTCTCTTTATTCCGCTGGGTCCGTCCGCTGGCCTCTACTGCGCAGGCGTGCTTCCACCTGCCGTGGTCTCCCTTATTCCCCCCCCCCCCCACATTCTGCCCGACCTTACATTCTGTCTTCAGTCCCATGAGGATGGCGGTGGTGGTTTTTTTATTTAAAAGAATAGAGCAATTTCAATAGTAGTTCTGAGCTAGCTAGCTAGCTAGCTCGTTAATTTTAAAAAAGAGGACTTGCAATATCATCATCCTCTGATTATTTGTATGCCACTTTTCCACAAAATTGTGCCCAAAGTGGTTCACATCTCTTGTGATCACTTAAAGTACAACGGTTCAAAAAAAAATGCATATTAGAAACAATTAGAAACAATATCAATCCATTTAAAAAAATAAATAATCCATGCACATTTTATTTAGTTCGCACTGTCCCCGGCTGCCCTCAATGTTCAAGAAGCTCAATGTTCAAGTATACGTGACAGGGTTGCTGTTTTCTGGTCAAATCCCAGTACCAATACAGTAGTTTGGAAATGGCACAAACTTGCAGCCTAGAGAAAACAAGCTGCACTAATGTTACAAGAAACAAATACTTGGGCCGGTAAATTAGCTAAAGGGAGGAACTGATGCTGTTTTCCATTGCAGTTACGTCCCTATGGATGGTGCTGTGACACAGGTGCTGGAGAAAGTGTCGTGATGCTGTCTGAGACGATGCGTATGGCAGCCAAGATCTTTTGGTACATGAATCTTCTTGCAATATTGCTTTCAATAGCCTAATCTTACCCTGAGCAATAAAATGTGCAACACAAAATATGGAGGTATTTATCAGTTTTATTATAATGTACAGTACATGCATGGGGAAAGTGCACCAAAAAATCAGAGCAAATTACTAGCGTTTAGACATTTCATAGTGAAAATATGACACTAGGATATATTTCAGGCAACAGAGATTTCTTTTTGGTAGTGCCAGTTTTATTTGCCAAAAATGCATCGATCTACAATTAGGCATATGGTTCAATAATGTGTTCTCTGTGTGGCAATGTCTCCTGTATTTATTCATCAGAATGCTAAAACCACTTCAACAACATTAAAATATAGCTTGCTATCCCTAGTATGCATTTTTGAAAATGGCAAATGGAATTTGTCCCATTACTAGATTATATCAGCAATAATTTTCCTACTGATCTTTTTCAAGCACCTTGCAATCCACAGACGTAGCAGCATGAAAATACAGAAAAGCCCAGGTAAATGGATACTATATTAGTTTCAAATCTTTAAGCTGCTTTTAAACCAACACCTAGGACTATTACTTAGCAAAATAAGTTATGGAAAAGAACACAATTATCTTCATGGTCTGACAGTATTCCCTCTAAATTTATCACTAACCCTAAGACAGAAAAATGTCAGTTGTCTGTCTTCTTGTTATGGCTGCACAGGACTTTTAAGCTCAACAGTAGAGCTATTGACAGGCTACCAGAGTTGTGCTCAGGCTATTCACTGGGATGCTACCTACACTGAGCTAAGCTAAGAGGCATTTCTCATTCCTGCCTAGCTTCTACTGCCCTCATCCCAGTCGTCCCAAAGAGCAGAAGCTGCTTTGTCAGGCCCCACACGTCCACAATAATAATATTTAGTCTTTTGACATGGCAACTTCACATCTTTACAAATTAAATTACTGGCTGTAATAAGCCAATAATTGGTGAGTGTCTGTTGTATGCAATTAGCTTCACATAAGATACTGCACCTTGCTCATTTTACTACAGGGGAAAGTTTGGCAATCACAACTTCCCAAGATGCAAAAGTTAAATCGGATACCCTTCATCTGAGCCATCACCATCACATGTGGGCAACAGCCATCAGATGAGAAGGGAGAACAGGTTTCCAAGAAAATAAGAATTCATAATAAGGAATGCTCAATAACAGCTTAGAGATGTCATTCTGACAGTAAATTTTCCCTAATCACAAAATATTGCACTTAAAGAAACGTATAAGCGTATTGGAACAACCCCAACCTGGCAAGCAATTAAAAAATGAAATTAAAAAACAGCAGCATGCATTTAAAACCTTTTGAAGTACAAGACATGCACTTTTATGGCAGCTCTTTGCATTTTGCAAAACATGTACATTAAAGCCATTATAAATATTCCATATTATACAGGTATGAAAGGCAGTGGAAAACAGGCAAATACATGTTTATCTTTTTTCGGTTTAGAAGAAGCTGAGAGGTGAGAGGTAAATATGCTAGAGTTGAAGAGGAAAAGTAGAAGTTTGCCACTACTACCCTTATTTCAGTTGTGGTACCAACTAAGTTTGTCTCTAACCAGTCCCCTCACCCCAAACTGCTCAGAAGCATTGGAGATCCAGGAGATTTTTATATGGCTTTCACTCAGTAGCTCATCAGAAAGAGCTTGGCAATTGCTCCTATCAGCATAAAACATACCTTTCCTGATTTGCACTCTGTTTGACTTGCACCTATGTCTGACAAAACACAGTGCAACATGCATGATGGGTAACATAATTAGCAACAGAATAGTCTTGCTTGGCACTTGCTTGGCACTTTTGATGACACCATCTGAAAGTACTGCCTCATTGCCTGTTCCATGCCTGTGTTGAAGTGCTTAAGTTTCTGCTGGCTTTTGAAGGATATGTAAAGGGGGGGGCAGGGAGAAAAAGCAGGTGGCACTGTTCCTATTACCAAACACACTGGAAGCGATAGTCCTAAAATTATGTTTGACCATTTGTTTTGCAATCAACAGTCCCTGAACGGAAAGGAGGAAATGGAACATGTCTCCCAATACCACACACACAGAGAAAAATTATAAACCAATATCCTCTTTAAAAACCCATTAAAAGTTGTCCTCAACTTTGTGGTTTCGAAAATGCCATTAAGTTAACCTTTAAACAAACCACACCAATGTTTACTCTCCCTGTAATCAAAATGGAACATCTGATGCATGCCTAAGTTGAACTGACTCGATTCCAGTAGCAACTGGTGGGGTGGCAAAGGGCTGTTCTCTTGCTTTCCAAACACAGAATGTTGTTGCCAGCTCCCGAGAGGGAGAGGCCCAGGGAGCAAAGTGGCATGGTGGAAGAGCCAACCCAACACTCCTACTACCAAACCCAAACCACACTGAGCTTCCTGCGCCTTCTTCCTTCCCCTCTCAGGTATCAGCAGTGGCACTTGGTGCTCAGAAGGCAGGTGAGAAACCTCACCCTACCTGGGCTCCGCTGGTCTAAAGAGACCCTCTCTGACTTTTCCTGCAGCCTTCCCCTCAGTGATACCCTCCAAACATTGGCGGACTACAACTCCCATCATCCCTGGCCACAGGCCATGTTGAGTGGGACTGATGGTAGTTTGAGTCCAACAACAACAGCTGGACGGCACTGGGCTGGGGAAGAAGACCGTTGTAGTGTCAACCACACATTCTGTTGCACCGGACCACAACACGTGTTTGTGAAGAGAAATGCTATATTCCCTTTAAACAATACCTTTGAGAAGCATTGTGAAGAGATACCAACCCACATAAAAATAAATAAACCTTTAAAACGTCATTAGAACGTCGTGCTCTTGCACGCTAGTGTAGAATGAGCGGCCAAACAGAAATGAATGCAATCCCGGCTTGATCTTCTCAGCTAAGGCCATTATTATGTTAAGGTCACCCTCTGCCCTCAAGTCCAGGTCTATCTTCAAGCTACGGAGCGATTTAAAAGGCTTCTTGCCTTTTTGCCTGTGGGAGGGGAGGGGAAAGTGTGGTTAAACGGAATGATTCCAGTGAAAACTGTGCCAAGAAAACACACCGCTCCCTTTAGCTTTATACTTACGTATCGTCTTCTATATATTTGATTAGGGTTAAGGCTTTTCGGTGAAGGATTAACAAGAACTGTGCGAGGAACACACGCCTCAGGGACAACCCAGGTTTCAAATGAAAGACCTGTTAAGAATTGCCACATAAAAGATCAGTACACATTACATTAAATGGGGGAAGAGGGGAAAGGGTTCTGTTTAGTGGCATTCTCTCGCATGGCTCACCCCATACACTGCCTTCTGTTATAGACTAGTAAAATATACATTATGATAGGAGTTGGTTACACAAAGGACAAGCGTGGATCTTGCAGGGAATCGGGGGGCAGGACAGGCTGCAGTGCATCTCAACGCTCTACATGCACACATTAGGCACTTCTGTAGGAACCATTGGTAAGGGCAGGCTACCCCCAGTTTCTGAAGAAACAGCACTGTCTGCCAGTATGCTGCTGGGCCACATTTAAGGTTTCGCTGATGGTATACAAAGCTCTAAACAGTTTGGGACCAGCTTACTTGAGGGACTGCCTGTTCTCTTATACACTTACCTGGCTACTACGGTCTTCAGGAGATGCACTTTTGGCTACTCCATATACTCCTTAGGTTCACTTCCTAGCCACCTGGAGCAGGGCTTTAAGTACTATTGCAGCTAGTTTATGGAATTTCCTTACTCCCTTTGGATATCAAGCAGGCACACACAGTACAGTGGTATCTCGGGTTACATATGCTTCAGGTTACAGGTTAACCCAGAAATAGTACCTCAGGTTAAGAACTTTGCTTCAGGATGAGAACAGAACTCGTGCTCCAGCGGTGCGGCAGCAGCAGGAGGCCCCATTAGCTAAAGTGGTACCTCAAGTTAAGAACAGTTTCAGGTTAAGAACGGACCTCCGGAATGAATTAAGTACTTAACCCGAGGTACCACTGTACTGTTTTCGGCCCTTGCTCAAGAAGTGTTCTATTTACTTAAGCAGGCTTTCCCTGCACTGTGACCCAGCCATGTGCCTTGCTGAAATTTTCTGTTTTATTACGTTTCATACTGAAATTTTTCTATTTTAGTGTTTCATTTTGTGAACGGCCAAGTTTTAGAAAATCATACTGCTTTTCTTATATTCCTGATATTTATATGCTAAGTGCGATAGGATTTCTGTACATAAAAATAAAAGAGTGGAGAGGTGGTTTGTTCTTGCTGCAACAGCCACTCTCAAGTGCAGTTGGAGGAGGTAAATGGCAGCAACAACTTATAGCAAATGTAAAAGGATGCACACAGAAACACATTTGGGCAAGGATTAAACCTGCTTCCTTTCCCTGGTAATTTCAGCCATTGAGAACCAAATCTGCTCATGTTTGTAGTTCTGCTGTCTTTGTGTTTGGCAATGCTGGGATTATGCAGATGCACATATTTATGTATCAACAATAAACATAAAATATTTGAGTGAATTTTTGGCCCAAGTCCCATAATTAACTTCAGAAATTTAACTGAAGTCAGTGGTTTGTTAACTGCTGATGCTTCTGCAATTACAACTACAATTAATCTGCTAAACGCTAAATGCATACTGAACAAAGACATTTTATTCCTACATCCCTTAACTATATTTGAAGCTTTCCTGCACTTTCCCAGTATTGCCACATGACTTGACTTTAGAGTGCAAATACAGAGAAAAGACAGGCAGTAGGTAATTAATCTCATTAGTATTAGATTAGAGCATCTTCTTTGAAATCATGCTTTAAAATACTACAGAATGGAACCACTGGAGTGGTGTTTTTTAAGGCTACAACTACACAAAAGGAACTCATTAAAAAAAATTAAATAGGTGATATATCGCTCATCAGTTTTAACTCATTAGAATGAACAGTTACCTGATCCAGAAAGGCTTTTACTAAAGTGTCTTGGTGAAGGACATCTTGGAAAACGTTCCTGTAAAAATACAGAGGAAGCATGCAGTAATATGTTGACTTTCATACAATGCAAAGTTGAAGTACCATTCGGTATCTGTAATCGATAATTCCTTACAGCATTCGAAAACCCAGAAGTCCCACTGTTCTTATATGTGATCTAAAATATAAAGTAGGGCTAGTAAAAAAAAAATCATGCAAAAATAGCAGGCAAACTCTTCTATATAAATACTTTTATAGAAGCACACAATACTTCGTATACAAAATGAGACTAAACTGTGCCAATTGTAATTAAAGGATAACCCATGACGAAGGCCGGCTCATGACTTGATTACTACAGCCTCAAGTGCTAATTTGTGTTTATGAATGAGCTCTCACAGACCAAATAGTGGAGAACTTCTCTCATCATCTCAAACACCGTGGGTAGAACTGAGTGTCACACTAAGGCAATCGTTCCATCAGTGCAAACATTTCTGCTTGCTATATGGAGCCCTCTCCTTTGCCATGGGGGTTCTCCAGATCCTCCAGAGCAGATTTGGGAGAGGCACAGGGGGGGCAGAGGTGGGGGAAAGCCCCAGTGTGCTAGCAGGAGACCTTGCACAGGCTTTCACTAGTGTACCTGGTTAGTTGAATCTGGCCCTGCGTTTTTCAGTGGAGCCATCCCATATACATGCATGTATAAACCGGACCCAAGTGTTGAATGAATTGTGCGACAAGTCTACCTGATCACTTCTTGCTGCTAGTTTATGAAAAAAGCTAAGAAGCTTCCAAATCTTGTAGAGGATAACCACTTTGGTGATCCTACTTCTCATGCCATTAGCCTCCCAAAGGATGGCATCTCAGGAGAGTTTTTGGTGGAGACAGAAATCAAATTCTCATAACTGTGGAAGCATCCTAAGAAACTCATAGGGAACAAGTTTACAATTCTTGGGGGAGAACAAAAGACTCCCCATTCAAAAGGTAGAATCTCACCCATGCAAAATGGGGGAAAATGACTGGTGGCTTTCAATATTGCTTGGGTAAAGGTAAAGGTAAAGGGACCCCTGACCATTAGGTCTAGTTGTAGCCGACTCTGGGGTTGCGGCGCTCATCTTGCTTTACTGGCCGAGGGAGCCGGCGTACAGCTTCTGGGTCATGTGGCTAGCATGACTAAGCCGCTTCTGGCCAACCAGAGCAGTGCATGGAAACGCCATTTACCTTCCCGCCGGAGCGGTACCTATTTATCTACTTGCACTTTGACGTGCTTTTGAACTGCTAGGTTGGCAGGAGCAGGGACCGAGCAACGGGAGCGCATCCCGCCACAGGAATTCGAACCGCCGACCTTCTGATCGGCAAGCCCTAGGCTCTGTGGTTTAACTTGCTTGGGTAATTTGGTCCTAATTTCAGAGCAGAAATTTTGCCTGGATGGCAAAACGGAACCGAAATGTTATCTAGACACTGCATTTAAACCATGATAGGTGTCAAGATCTTAAATTCTGCAGCTCTACAAGAACACATACAGATCAGGGGTGAAGCTCTCGTCCGTATGGATAATGGTATCCTGAGCCATCTCTTCATCTGAAGTTGCTCTCCAGAAAGCTGTTAGCTCTGATCTCATGTACCGCCGCTGATTATAGATATGTTCGTGGCAAGGAGGCATCTGTTTCACGGTGTTGATATCTACATCAATGTGTGTGGTAGGATACGGAGCATACATCACTTGACGGAAAGGCAACGTAAAACTTCCAGTGCCATCCTGTCAGAGTGAAAAAAATTAGTCCAGTTACTAAAAAAAAAAAGGTCAGAGGAATTAAAAACTATAAGGGACTATCAGATTACAATTTGAAACATTTTGATTTATTTTCACAATATGGCAATAAGTTAGACAATTCTCTCTCACACGCACATACATACATACATACACACACACACACACACACACACACACATATATATATAGATCAGGGGCCCCCAAACTAAAGCCCGAGGGGCTCGTTTATTTGGCCCATGGCAACACCCGCTGCCTGCTCTTACCGGCGCTGTACTGCGCAGCTGCCCACTTCCAGGTCAGAGGAGCACCAGAAATCGCTTGTGCGCATAGCTTGTGCATATCCAGGTCAGAGGCCCGTGCACATGCGCACAAGCTATGCGCCAGAAATAGGGTGTGCACTCCCCCGCCCTCCAGCCCACTACGCGATTGGCGCTGGAGACACCGGCCCGAGTTGCGGTAAGTTTGCTGACTCCTGATATAGATATATACATATGTCACACTGAGGATGTGTTCTCTATGGACAGCACTCAGCATCTTACAATTCAATTCTTAGTACTTATACAGTCCCAACAAATTCAGTAGGAATCTTGGAATTGTAGAGTTGGAAGGGACCCTGAGGATCATCTAGACCAACCCCCTGCAATGCAGAAATACGCAGCTGTCCCATATAGGGATCGAACCTGCAACCTTGGCATTATCGGCACCATGCTCTAACCAAGTTAGCTACTTAATCCCTTGGGTGCAAGTTTAGGATTTCTGCCTTGATGTCTGTGGACATAAGCTTAATTGAACTTAGTGGGGCTAACACACGAGTAAACTTGCTACGGATTGAATTATAAGAGTTTGAATGTTCTCCATACAGAAAGTAGACTCTGTTACAGCCTTACATTTGGGCTTACTTACGAGTAAACATGCATAGAAACTCCACAAATGGACAGGGGACTCCAGATTGTGGATAACAAGTGCCCTTTTAGAAAGCTCAGAAGGAAGTATTCCACTGAAATCACTGAAATTTTTGTGCAAATTAGCAGTTTAATCTACGCTTCCTTTGTCCTGGCTAGATAAATGCTTCCAACTTCTTCACTTCAAGGAAAAACCTACCAGAAACCTGTATTTTAATTTTAAAGGACATTAATAAAGATGCTAACAAAATAAATAATTGATTAATCTAAGCACAACAATACTTCATTTGATTAGAAAACTAATGACTAAAGTTACTGACTCCTGACAAAATGTAGCTGAGCAAATCAAAGACCTCACCTTCAGTAATCCTTGCACAAAAAGCCCCGATTCATACTTAAAGGAAGTTTCATTTCTACACAGCCTAGAACACTTTCGCTCTGCTGAAGTAAGAAAGAGGCACAGCGTCCGTACTATCTGTAATACAAAAATACTGTAAAAATACTTATAGGCAGGGAAATTTAGCAAAGAGAAAACTTGCAAATGAAAATTGTTATATGATATAGTAACTGGGTAGTTGCTACTTGCCAATTACAGGAACCCAAATGACTTTTTGCCAGTTATATTGTCATTTTCTAAGTACACAAGCTTCATATTCTGTTGCTAGAATAATCCCTCCCCCCGCCCTTTACAGGTAAGATAAGAAATCAAAGGACTAACGCCTATGATTTCTGGCAGCATATTGTTCTGCCTGGTAATCTAACCTTTATAAGATGCTTACTTTATTAACTTTTTCTGCACTGCTTCCTATAACTACCGAGCAGCCACAGGTCTGCAAGTGTGAACTGATGGCTCTGCAAATTGAAAAGAGAGGCATACAAAATAATATGAAATACTTCACAAGAAGTTTACATGCAGCAGCTAAAAAGACTTTGCAAAGCGTTTTCTTGTCAACAATACTAACGTTTCCAAATGTGGTATGCAGTCTGTACTAAAATCAAACACCAAGGGCCAGAACTATATGGTTAGTTCTGCCACCTGAAATTAAATTACTACAAATCTAGACTTCAGACAAAATTTGCAAAACAAAACAAAATTAAAGGATACCATCTAATAGCTACTCACGTTGTATGAATTGCCTTAAACTCCTATGTGAACATCTTGTTTTACTCTGCAGTAATCATTACAGGACAGGAGTTGTGACCGACTCTGTGGTTGCGCGCTCATCTCGCTCTATAGGCCGAGGGAGCCGGCGTTTGTCCGCAGACAGCTTCCAGGTCATGTGGCCAGCATAACTAAGCCGCTTCTGGCAAACCAGAGCAGCGCACAGAAATGCCATTTACCTTCCCGCCAGAGCGGTACCTACTTATCTACTTGCACTTTTGATGTGCTTTCAAACTGCTAGGTGGGCTGGAGCTGGAACCGAACAACGGGAGCTCACCCTGTCGCGGGGATTTGAACCGCCGACCTTCTGATCGGCAAGCCCTAGGCTCTGTGGTTTAGACCACAGCACCACCTGCGTCCCTGAAAAGAGGCTTGCTTATAGGCAAAAACCCTACCAAAAAATAAAAACGATTTTTTCTTCCCCACTCATCAAGTTACCAATCGCCTCCCTCTTTCCCCAAATCTCTGCTTTAGAAGTACTTTCCCAAAAACAAATGATCATACTTAAGAAGGAAACCTTCATGACAGCTGTCTCCAATGTCATCATCGCTAAGCACCGTGTCACTTATCTGGAATGTGATAAAAGCACAGGGAGGAAGATTACTCATGGTGTATACGCTACAAATGACAAGCAGCCCAGGAACCGATCCTATTTTAATGCAAAAAAATTGCTGAAATTTATACAAAATGAGGAAGCAGACGAAGTCAGAATTTTAATACATTTCATTTACTCATTTATTTTCTATCCTACATCTTATTCCAAAGGACCTTTATCATCAAGGGTCCTGCGTGGACTCCAATCCTCTCTCACAATTCAAGCAAGGAAGAGAGTGACTGTGGAACTAAATGTTCATTGCTTTGCCTGTATAATCCCCCCCACCAGCTTTACAAGCTCCACACCCACCGCAGTATCAGTATATTTGTTTTAGGTAAAGGTAAAGGTACCCCTGCCCGAACGGGCCAGTCTTGACAGACTCTGGGGTTTGTGCGCCCATCTCACATCTATTGGCCGGGGGCCAGCGCTGTCCGGGGACACTTCCGGGTCACGTGGCCAGCGTGACAACGCTGCTCTGGCGAGCCAGAGCCGCACACGGAACGCCGTTTACCTTCCCGCTGGTAAGCGGTACCTATTTATCTACTTGCCCCCGGGGGTGCTTTCGAACTGCTAGGTGGGCAGGCACTGGGACCGAGCAGCGGGAGCGCACCCCGCCGCGGGGATTCGAACCGCCGACCTTTCGATCGGCAAGCCCTAGGCGTTGAGGCTTTAGCCCACAGCGCCACCCGCGTCCCATATATTTGTTTTAATATTACTGCATTAATGATCCAGTAAAACAATGCCTAGGACCTAAAAAGATCCTACCTTTGAACTCTCCCTAGATTTTTTTAAAAACACCTGTGGAATGAATCATAATTTTGATAATTTTTTGCACTTTAAAGAGCTACGTACAGACCAGACCACATGCAATTTAGTCCAGTAGAGTTTTAAAAGTGCTGTGATGTCTGTGAGATGTGCCCTTGGCTGCAGGTCCTGGAAGATCTGCTGTTTGCCTTGAAGGCCTGGACTGACTCCAGCTACAAAAGCTGAGAATGCTGAACAGATTCTTGGGCTGGGGTGTTGTTTAGAGGTTTGCGGGGGGCGTTGCTGTTGCTGTTATTGATTTTAATATTTGGTATCTTTATTTATGGATCTTACTATGATTTATAGTTCAATTTGATTGTGTGCTTCTCAATGTTTTTGTTTAAGACTACTTTTGTTAATTATGTATTTTTTCATGTTGTAAGTAGTCTTAAGCAAGCTTTTAACTCTTGAAAGGTTGGCATACAAATAAATGTACCCTGGTATAAATTCTGTACTGTACTGGCCAAACCCCCCCCCCCCAAAGCTAGAAATCCATTGACTAATGAGCTGAAATTCTTTTTATTAAAGGCACTTCAAAGAAAGGGGAAGAGCTGCTTCTTTTCATGAAGCGACTAACAGTAAGACTTACATCTATTTCTTCTGGCACGCTGTGTGATTTCATAGATGAAAGGAGCTCCATTACAGGAATAACTTCCCCCGTCAGCATTGGAATGATGCTCTGGCCCTGTGCAATAAATAATGTTTTATGAAATAAAAAGCAGAGTGTGTACTTAAGGAACAGAACCTGAATAGGGTGAACATTTTTTTGAGAGGAAAGAATAACAATAAACTAGTAAAACAATCCAATGTTATGTAAGTAGACATTTGCTTGTGTGACAGGACTTCACCTTCTACCCAACCCAATATCTTCCCACGTCCCCAAAATCTGCTCCAGTGGGTCAAGTCAGTTAGTTGAACCCATTGATTTTAATGAGTCTGCTTAGAATATAACTTAAGTTTGATTCAATGCTTTATTTTCCAGATTTGTTCCAACCTAACAGAAAAATTACCTAGTAAACCATGAATATAATTTTTGAACTGAATGCAATTTTAAAACTGAGTTTCTAAGCTCTTGTGCTAGACTACTTGGTTAAATAAAATTCAAGAGCCTGGGCAGAGAAAAATGAATAAGTTAATGTATTGCTAGAGTTGATAAAGAGTAAATACTTGTGTTTCATTCCTTGTTAAGAACCGTTTCCCTAAAGTCATCTACAACAGGGATGGGGAACCTTTTTTGACCCGAGGGCCACATTCCCTACTGGACAACTTTTTGGGGGCCATATCCCCGTGGTGGGTGCAGCCAGAGGCAAATGTGGGTGGAACAGTGACAGTAAATGTTACCTTTGTTCAAGCTCGTTTCTGTACACATTCACACATACCCTTCTATCCTCCATGAAGGCAACAGAAAGGTGCCATCAGAATTCAAGGAAATATTCCAGCCAGGCAAAAGCATTTTAGGAGGGTGTGAAGCACAGCCAGTGAGAAGTGTGAGTTGGGGAGGGGTGGTGGTTGGAGAAAGTCCCAAGGGCTAGACAAAGATGCCTGGAGGACCACATTTGGTCTCTGGGCTTGATGTTCCCCAACCCTGCTGTATAATAAACCCTCTCCCAGCCAGCTGCAACCCAAAACACATGCACTGCCAGTTCTTTTGCCTGATAAACCAATGATCTAGTAAGATCTTCTGTTTTGACAAGAGGTTGATGGTACAAATAAACTGAAGAAGTCACCACTTAAAAAAAAACACTCTTCATTTAGATGGCCTGTTTACAAAGAGAATAAAATACCACTCAGAATTCTACTTCGCTCCACAATGGCATGGAGTTGGCATGTGTTTTTCAGTTTGCTCAGTGTTTCTATTCCATCTTCATGGAAATCATTCTTTTATAGAAAACATTCACAATACCCAGAGGAACACGCAGTAGCAGCTTCTACAGATGGATGTGGTTGAATGGGAAAGGAGCAAGAACACTTGTAATCCTTCCACTTGAAACTGATGGGACATGAAGTGTCAACATTGAAATGTGCGCAGAGTCTCTCCGCTTTCATCATTCTTACCTGGTCTTCCATTCTCTCTGTGCCCTCCAGGACAGCCTTCTGAATGTGTTCTTGCCTTTCCTAGGCATGGGGGGAAATTGTTATTTTTAAAAGAAAGGTTCTGGGACATATGTGTACATGTTTTAACCCATACACCGTACAGCCAGCGATCTATAACAAGACATCAGATTCACGACGACACAACTAAGCTGCAGTATCTTAGTCAAAACAAAATCACATTCAATTCTAGACAGGCTAAAAGAAGATCTGTATTCAGCCATGATCTCAGTGAGCAGCCTCAGTCTCCCCAGATGATTTCAGCCTAGCCTAGTCCATTGAGTTCTTGTGAGGTAAAATGGGATAATACCACCATATATGTATGCTGCCTTGAGCAGCTCTGTAGTTGAGTAGGGTCCAACAAACAAAAAAGAGAAAAACGTCTGATTTGAGTGACTTCCACACAGCTGCACTTCAGATCATAAGATTCTTCCAATAAAAAGCCCAAGTGTCCCATTCTAAAATGAACTGGAAAGATTATACTTCTTGGAAAGACCAATGCCCTGGATATTTTTCAAAGTAAAGCCTTGTGCACTGTGTATTTCTTTTGCAGGCAATGATCAAGAAGGGTGCATGAGAATAGACCACCTTGTTATTTTTCCATGAAAGTGTGGTTGATAACTATTTAAATAACTGAAATGAATAAATACACATGGGCATCAAAGTCTTGAGCAGCGTATGGAAAAGTCGTACAGGTATTTTACTAAGTAAAAATAACACACTATAAAAAAAATGAAGATTGTTCTTGTGTTGTTGTAGGTCTTGTTAAAGTTCCGTGGGAATTGCACCTCGCAGATAGGACAAAGTAGCTTTGTGTGTGCAAGGAAAAGGCTTACTCTTGTGTAGGCATGGATGAGAGTGTCAGGGCTCCCAAAGTCAAGAGCAGGAGAAGGAAGATTTTGAATTTATTTGGCTAGATCACCATCTGGCAAGTATTATGCTTAGCTAATCACAAGGCTCCAGACTTAAAAGTGGTTACCATGAAGAAGTATCCTACCTTATGCATCCATATCCGTCCTTTTCTTATAATATGTGTCAGCCTGTCGACACATACTCTGTGAAGGGGAAGGTAGAAGCCAAGCTCACTTTGCGGAAGGATTATCGATAGTCCATACGTACTTCTGTCCCCGTTCCAATTCCCATCAAAAATTAAGGACACAATAATGACTCCTTTCTCAGCCAAAACAAAAAACTTCACATCTATTGCACCACTTTCTGCATTACGAAGTATTTCCCCATTCAGAGTATGGTTTGCAAGAAATGTTATTTCTCCATCACTGAGAAGCTGCTGGTCTGTTTTGGGGGCCCAGATGTGCCTGACCCTGGGACCAAGAATATTGTCCCAGTAGGCAAAAGTAGCAGCCAGCAAGGGGGACTCTCCACTCAAGGCAATCTCAGTCTTGGCAACAGCAGGAGAAGGAGGAGGACACAGAGCAGACATGGCGACCCCAACTGTCACATGACCGATACCTAAAACCTAGAGTTTGAACAAAGCAGAGAGTGAGCATAGCAGGATTCATATAAAACATCTGTCAGTAATATATACAACAGAGGTACCATATTTAAAGGTAAAGGGACCCCTGACCATTAGGTCCAGTCGTGGCCGACTCTGGGGTTGCGGTGCTCATCTCGGTTTATTGGCCAAGGGAGCTGGTCTTACAGCTTCCAGGTCATGTGGCCAGCATGACGAAGCCACTTCTGGTGAACCAGAGCAGTGCACGGAAACGCCGTTTACCTTCCTGCCGGAGCGGTACCTATTTATCTACTTGCACTTTGACGTGCTGCTAGGTGGGCAGGAGCAGGGACTGAGCAACAGGAGCTCACCCCGTCGCGGGGGTTCGAACCGCCAACCTTCTGATCAGCAAGTCCTAGGCTCTGTGGTTTAACCCACAGCGCCACCAGCATCCCACATTTAGCACTAGTGAAATTGATGCTATATCATCACATACCAGTATCAGAATAGGAGATTAAATACGGAAACAGTAGGAAGTGCATCCAAGTAAACATGCTTAGGATTGTGGTAATACAAAAGAAGAGTTGATCTCCACTATAACTCCTTATGTAGAAAGTAACATCTCAACATGTTTATAAGGGCCAAGAATCCACACTTACTTGGAGTAAGCCTTACCGAGAGATGATTGCACAGCTAGCAGAATAACTCTGAGACAAACCATGCAATGCTTCTGCTCATACAGTGGAACCTCGGGTTGCGGACGTAATCCGTGATGGAGGCACGTCCGCAACCCGCAGTGTTCGCATCCTGAAGCGCCGCGTCTGTGCCGGTGCCAGTGCAATTTGGCGCTTCTGCATAAGCGCGAAGCACGATTCAGCACTTCTGCGCATGCAGCGAAACCCAGAAGTAACGCATTCTGGTACTTCCGGGTTTCCTGTGGTCGGCAACCCGAAACCTGAAGCTGCCGTAACATGAGGTATGACTGTACATGAAATTGGTGGTAGGATGAGAGTCATCAATTTATAATAGCAACATCAGCCAATAAATAAAAAGCATAACAGAAAACGAAAAAGCTACTTTAAATAATGTTTCCATGTTATAACACCAACAAATGCATGAAGCATTGAGGGAAGCAGAAGGAAATCAATGTCAATGCTTTTCAAAGTCATATTCTCACGCAAGCAAAGCAGTTCCAGTGGACTTTGTGTTGAAAGCCAAGAAGGAAGTCATGCAATAGTGAGGAAGTTCCGTAATGAGATGCAAGTTCCATGTTTTCAACATATTTCGCATTGATTTTGACCTACATTGCAAGCAATCACATGACTATAAACAACAGCATATGACTGTCTCAACGCATTTAGTCAACCTGAGAGCAACTTCAACTCATTTCAGGGGTGAATTTACTTCTAAGAAACAAGACTGATCTGACTACAGCCATAATATAAACATACTGAAAAAATTGAAACAGGAGTCTCTGTATCTGTATACACAACTGATCTGAACACAAAAAAGGGAAAAAATAATTTCAACTAAGAGGTTAATAAAAATGAATGACACACGTAGGATAATATAGAATATGCATTACACACAGCAGTGTTACAAACTCAGATATATAAGCTGGGCACCAAACGGCTCCTAAAACCAGGGTTACAGTCGCCAAAATGGAATGCCCAGTTGCCATTTTGGGGCCAGAGGACTTGAAAGTCGTATTTTTCAATATGACTTTTTGGTTCCTGAACTTAATTCTGATTGTGCTGATAAAATATAGTGGATAGAATTCTACAGGATGTGTTGCTAGTGTGTAAAAAAGGGTACAGATCCAAGGATCCCTAGGCATGCACCTTCGGATGGTAGAGATGTCAGATGCCATCCTGGCACCCGGTCATCTTCACTTGGTCGCAAGCGGCCGATAGCCAAGTGCAAAATGCACCTGGTGCCTGACAGATTTCAAATGCTGCACTCAATGGGATTTTTGTCAAGGCTGCCAAGAAGTAATTATTTCAGTTCTGCTTAACAAGTTTTAATTATCAACTGTGACGATCAAAATTATTTCCACCTTGCACTTTCAGACGCGTGATCAGTTTTCAATAATGTTACGATGGGAAAATCAAAATCTAAATTGTACATTCGGGCAGAGTTATAGATTTGAACCCTCGACCCACACAGAACTGGTTATTATGCGATCAGGAGCAAAACATCTGAGTCGGCAGACGCTGTGTCCAATTTGGGCGCAGCATTGGACAAGCAGTATCTGAAAGCTGCAGACACTGAGGCGCAGTGTCTGTGAAGCTCTTATTTCTGGGAGATTGCTCTCTTTTGGATTGCATGCCATCATGTTCATAACTTGATGGCTGCTGATAGATGAATCTTGCCCTGCGGCAACGGCACCCCACCCCAGAATCAAAAGCATAGGAATTAAGCTGCAAAGCCTTGTTTTGAGCAAGACCAGCTATGATGGAAGCAAAGGAAGGGGCTAAGCCAGGCATCCCCAAACTTGGCCCTCCAGCTGTTTGGGGACTACAACTCCCATCACCCCTAGCTAACCGCACCAGTGGTCAGGGATGATGGGAACTGTAGTCCAAAAACAGCTGGAGGGCCGAATTTGGGGGTGCCTGGTAAGCCCCCCAAATTTCCAACCTCCGATCCAGTAGCCTTCGGTGCCATGGGCGTAGCCAGGATTTTTGTTGGGGAGGGGGGCAGGCTTTATGTTGGGGGGGGCAGAACCTCGTTTAGTTAAGTATTTTTATTGATTTTTAATTGATTTTTAGGGGGGCAGCTCCCCTCCCTGCCCCCCCCCCGCCTACGCCCATGGTCGGTGCACCTGGAAATCTTTCCTGATCTTGAAAACGAGCGCAAAGAGGTTGCACCATCCTGCCCTTTCAGCATCCAGCCAGGTAGCCATGGGAACCCCCGCGAGCAGGATCCAACCCTGCGCACCGGCGGCACAATTTCGGCACAGCAGCCTGAAGAAGCCGCCGCCGCCGCCGCGGGACTGGGAGGAGACCCACCCACCCCCAACCTCACCGCACTCACAGGTGAAACCGACCCACTCACCCTCAGACGTCAAGGGAAAGGCACGCGGCCACCTGAGGGCCGGAAGTATCGCCCCCTCGCCCGCCCGGGCAGCCCTCGAATGTAAACACAGAGCATGGGAGGGCGGGCGGCCACTGCGCGTGCGCGCCGCCCGGCCCTTCGGAGGCAGAGATTCTCTCTCACGCGCTCCTACGAGGAAACGGAAAGCCGACGTAGAGGTACAGGCAAAAACCAGTCATGTGCGCTACAGACTTCCGGCTCCCCAGTTCCAGTCGTTGTTGTTTCCAAGTGTTTTACAGTACTGTATATTGAAGTTCAACATCAAAAAAACGAAGATCAGGGCCACTGGTCCCATCACCTCGTGGCAAATAGAAGGGGAGGAAATGGAGGCAGTGAGAGATTTTACTTTCTTGGGCTCCATGATCACTGCAGATGGTGGCAGCAGTCATGAAATTAAAAGACCCCTGCTTCTTGGGAGAAAAGCAATGACAAACCTAGACAGCATCTTAAAAAGCAGAGACATCACTTTGCCAACAAAGGTCCGTATAGTTAAAGCTATGGTTTTCCCAGTAGTGATGTATGGAAGTGAGAGCTGGACCATCAAGAAGGCTGACTGCCAAAAAATTGATGCTTTTGAATTGTGGTGCTGGAGGAGACTCTTGAGAGGCCCATGGACTGCAAGAAGATCAAACGTATCCATGCTGTAGAAAATCAGCCCTGAGTTGGAAGGACAGATCCTCAAGCTGAGGCTCCAATACTTTGGCCACCTCATGAGAAGAGAAGACTCCCTGGAAAAGACCCTGATGTTGGGAAAGATTGAGGGCACAAGGAGAAGGGGACGACAGAGGACGAGATGGTTGGACAGTGTTCTCGAAGCTACGAACATGAGTCTGACCAAACTGCGGGAGGCAGTGGAAGACAGGAGTGCCTGGCGTGCTCTGGTCCAGGGGGTCACGAAGAGTCGGACATGACTAAAGGACTCAACAACAACATATTGAATAGAATAGCGACAAGCATTTTCCACACCCGGGAATGAGGGTGACAGGAATTCGCACTCTCGTATTCTCAGGAGCCCTGCCGTCTTTTCGCTCCTGGACACCGTTGCATGAGGGGAAAGGAGAAGAAGCTCCTGCGGAACAAAGTTCCCTTTTGGGCCTTGAAATTATGCTGATAATAGATTCATAGTATTGTGGAGCTAGAAGGGACCATGAGGGTCATAACAAATTTCCACTCACACATGCCAACAAAGGGCAGGGAAAGCTAGCCTTGTGCATTTAAAAGCCTCTTGATACAATGGGCCCGATTGTTTATTCACTAGGTTAAAGGTGCTTCCAGCCCTCCTGCCCCGCATATGGAGGACGTTAAGTTCTGTTAATTGGGAACCAAAGGTCTGGGGTAAAAACCCTCATTGAGAAACTCTCTTAAGCCTGACACTATAAGACCCGCCTCCTCGGTGTTTGGACAGGTGCATTCCCCCCCCCCCCTTGCTGGTTCTTTCGCCCCTTTACAGCTGGGGCAGCTCAGTCCAGAGAACATGAAACTGTTAATCTCAGAGTTGTGGGTTCGAGCCCCGCTTTGGGCAAAAGCTTCCTGCATTGCAGGGGCTTGGATTAGGTGACTCGTGGTCCCTTCCAACTCTTCAGAGCTATGATTCTATGATTCCTACGGCTATATAGGGGATGTTTGCATTAGCCTTTTTTGCTGCTGCAACACACTGTTGATGCATATTAAGCTTGTGGTCAACTAAGACCCCTAAGTACAGAACCTGTGCCTTTACTTTTACCTTTAAGCAACAAGTGAGAGCTGCCTTGAGGTGCGAGATGACTGCCTTGGAAAACTGGCCCAAAACTAAGAAAATTAATTTCAATAGGGACAAATGCAAGTGTAATGGCTATGAGTTACTCATGCGTAAACTGGTGCCTCTCTAGGCTAATTTGCCTTGTTAAACCTTTCTGACTGCACAGCCCTTGCTCATCGCGGCTGCCTCAGTCGCTGGCAGAATCCGTCAGTGGGCGTTTCTTCAACCTCTTCCAACATTAAAGTTGTTTGACACCCAGTCTCCTCCTCCTCTCACTGCGCAGGAATCTTCTGCGCAGGGAGGGCGTGGGCAGCGGAGGACCTGGGCTCTCCTCACTGATGTCCAGTGAGGAGTCCTGGAGCCCTCCCTCCGATTCCCCCATCTGCCCCCCTTTCTCCCTGGTGTTGCGCTTAATGGCTTCCCCCTCTACTGAGTTGTTTCTCCCCCTGCTGCTGGGTCCTTCGCCAGCAGAATCTGTGAGCCTCCCCTTCGCCTCTCGCTCTGATGTCAGTTCCCTGACAGCAAGGTTCTACACTTAGTCAGGAAGAACCAGCTGCACAAATATAAGATGGGGCACACCTGGACTGCCAGTAGTACATGTGAAAAGGAGCTAGGGGTCTTAGTTGACTGCAAGCTTAATATGCGTCAACAGTGTGTTGCAGCAGCAAAAAAGGCTAATGCTATTCTAGGCTGCATCAACAAATGTTGTCGAGACAGTTGATGGCAAGCTTCCTTGAGTATGCTTTTTTCTTTTTTAAAAAGGCAAAGCATATTTTTAAAGAAAGAAATAAACAATAAACTGTCACAGTAGCTGAAGCTGCTAAACGGCATCTAAGCATAGCCTTAGGTATAGGAGCACTATAGCCAAACCTATAGCCGTAGCAGAATCAGTGGGACCCCAGACCAATTAGGAGGGATGAGCAAGCCTTGGGGGGAACAGGAGACTCTTTCAAGGATTTGCTTCCGCCCCTCCCTACACTTATTTGACTTCCTCTGATACGATCCTGCTAGCATAAGACTTCTGCTTAACATGAGCCAACAGTGTGATGATGTGCGATGCAGCAGCAAAAGAAAGTGAATGCTAAGCTAGGCTGCATCAACAGAAGTATAGTGTCCAGATCAAGCAAAGCCATAGTACTACAGTCATACCTCATGTTACGGACGCTTCAGGTTACGTCTTTTCAGTTTGCGTCCTGCGGGGACCTGGAAGTACCAGAAAGGGTTACTTCCAGGTTTTGCCGCTTGCGCAGAAGCGCTAACTCACAAAGCGCAGAAGCGCCAAATCATGCCGCACACCTGCGCAGATACAGCGCTTCTGGTTGCGCTCTTTTCAGGTTGCGAACGGGCCTCCGGAACGGATCCCATTCGCAATCAGAGGTACCACTGTACTCTATTCTGCCTTGGTCATACCACACCTAGAAAACTGTATGCAGTTCTGGGTGCCTCAGTTTAAGATGGATATTGACAAGCTGGAATGTGTACAGAGGAGAGCAACCAAGATGATCAAGGGTCTGGAAACCAAGCCTTACGAGGAAAAGGTGAGGGAGCTGGATGTGTTTAGTCTGGAATAGAGGAGACTGAGAAGAGATAGGACTCCACTGTGGAAGCTCCAATACAAACAGAATTTCCCTTGCTTTGTTGCAGTAAAAGACTCCTAGAGCAGCGTGAGACCCTTTAACTGAAGGGGCAACCTTTCAACAAAGCTGGATATTGCAATTGGGATGGAACTCCTATATAGTGCTCATTCTATGGTTGCCTGATGCAATGGTGGAGTGGGATGGAGATCAGATTGGGCAAATAGGGTGGTAGAACCCTTCAAAGAATAACCAAAGCCCAATGCACCCAGTGTCTCCTCATGTTTCACATGTGCATATTCATTAGATTTCACTCATTTGGAGATTTCTCTTTAGTTTAAAGAGACTTGCCTGTCTGTTTCTCAGTTACCAGCAATTCTCCTCTTTCTTCTTATAGCCATAGATAAATTTGCAGTGCAAACCCATACTTGCCTGTTCAGCAGTAAATCTGATTTGAGTTCAGCGAGGCTTGCTCTCAGATTAAGTAGACAGAGGGCTGCAGTCAACTGATTTTAATGTGTGAAATTGTGCAGAGGATTGCTGCCTTATTCTAAAGATAGGTGCTACCATCTGTTACTGGGCAAAACATCATCTGTTTAATTTCTGCATGTCAATCAGCTGTTAAAGGTGCCAGAGTGAAGCTGGTAGAACAAAATATCCTTTATTTAATAAAATTTACATACCACTTATTGTAAGAAAATCTCTAAGCAGTGTACAAAAATATAATATAAAATATTGAAATTATTGATAAAAAACAGATAGTTAAACATTTAAAAGATTATTAAAATCAACAGTTAATCCCTTGGATATCAATGGAATTTGCTTCCACATCTGGAAGTGGATTCACCCACACCCTGTAACCTGGGAGAATAGTCTCAGTTTGCCTTTGGATTGGGTCAGCTCTATGTCTGTCCATTCTGGACCCAGTTTCAGATGACTAAATACAGCAACACACTCATCTTTACCCATTTTCCATTCCATCTCCAGGCTTCCATACTCTCCTGCCCCTTGGCCTGTCATCTGTTTTTGACACCCAGTAGCGTACATGATATGTTGGACAATAAACACAGTTGTTAAACAGACTGTCCTGTTTTCAAGTTTCTTAAAGTTATACTGTTTGCAATGTTGAGGAAAAGACTTGGTCAACAGATCACTTCCATCAGTTGGTATCCTGGCTGCAATAGATTTACAGACAGATTTTCTGTGATCACATTATTTCATAAATTCTTCCATTACAGCATTCCTTGGTAATCAGCTAGTATGTTTCTTAAAAGGGCAGGAAGCAATTGCATGTCTCAGCAACATTATTCAATTGTACACAATCAATGTTTATGATTTTACATAACTGTTCTGCACATAATATGCAGTTTGTTCCACAATAAAGAAATATGGATTGAGTAAGTGCTATCTTCAGAAGCTGAATTCTTTATTAATCTCAGTTTGCTAACTCTCAGACTCAAAGCTTTTAAACAGGTTTTGGAAATCATTAAGATGTGGTTCGTAGTTTTGATCCCAGATTTGCCCTCTCAGTTTATTTGGTTTCAGATGTGGTTATTAAAAAAAAAAAAAAAAAGGAGCAGTAATCATTACACCAATCAGTCCAGCCTTCTTTAAAGCCAGCTTCCAAGCAGTCTACACTGTAAGTCCAAGAACATTCTGGAAACGTCAGAAAACACAAGTTCGTTTTTTAACAAAATTGCATTTCCCATGAGAAATTCAGACCTGTATGTGCACATTTCTCAGGAGAGTTCTTTAAAAGCGGGCACAGCAGCTAACATCTTGCACACAGGCCATGTTTCTCATATCGCATGGATTGCAACAGGACAACCACCGAAGAAAGTCTGACGAAAAATGTCCACGGTGCACCGTTCTCATAGCCTGGAGAGCTGAAATTCTTCCTCAAGGACCTCCTCCACTGTCGCGTTCTCATAAGCAGGAGGGGGGGTGAGGGGCTCCGGACGTTCTGCCCGCTCTTCAACACCTTTGAGTTCGTGGGTATCAGAGACAAATCGCTGCAGTTTTGGCGGCATGAGCAACCTGAGGCGGAACCGGGACTGTAGATCTGCCTCCGAGGCACGGCGTGTGCCTGGTGCCACCGAAACCCTGAACGCCTCGACCACAGTCTCTCCGTGGGCAGGAGGCTCAATGACCACGCTGTACGGAGGGGGCTCCACTGGGGTTGCCCCTGGGCTGGAGGTGATGGTCCAGATGGTTGGTCCCGATAAGTAGCCAGTAGTCACCACCTCCTCATATGCTGGGGCCTCATAGGCCTCATTGTCTATGCTGGTAAAAGAGAGGGGGAGTAGTTAAAAACACAAATCATTATAATAGCTCCATACTTTCCACCAAGGAGGATTCTCTGTCCTCTCAACAAACAATAATATCTACCATATTCAAGCAATGGGATCATCAAGTGCATTCTGGCCCCCACAATCACAGGCCTCATCTGCACCATGCATATAAAACACTATGATACCAGATGTGTGTGGTATAAATAATAAAATTAGTATTATTATTAAACAGTGAAGGCTTCCCGCAAAAGAATTCTGGGAACTGTACCTTGCCAAGAGAGCTGAGAGTTGGTAAAGGTAAAGTGACCCCTGACCATTAGGTCCAGTCGTGGCCGACTCGGGGGTTGCGGCGCTCATCTCGCTTTATTGGCCAAGGGAGCCAGCGTACAGCTTCCGGGTCATGTGGCTAGCATGACTAAGCCGCTTCTGGCGAACCAGAGCAGCACATGGAAACGCCGTTTACCTTCCCGCCAGAGCGGTACCTATTTATCTACTTGCACTTTGACGTGCTTTCGAACTGCTAGGTTGGCAGGAGCTGGGACTGAGCAACGGGAGCTCACCCCGTCGCGGGGATTCGAACCGCCGACCTTCCGATTGGCAAGTCCTAGGCTCTGTGGTTTAACCCACAGCGCCATGGGAGTCCTAATCCTTTCACTGGAGCTATAGTTCCCAAACTTTGCCGCCGAGAAGGAGTGACTATTAAACCTACTGTAGAATTTGATAGACTTTTAGGGTGCTTCCAGATAGAATCCCACCCCCAAATAACAAATCCTTTCACTCTTGCCCCTGGCTTTCTTGAGGCTGGTTCAGATGCAATGCCAACTCATGGTTTTCATTGCTTTTAACAACCAGCCACAAGCAGTTTTGTTAATATGATCCTGCAGTTCTCCACTCGGAATATTTCATACAATGCATTATTTGATTCACTGACCCAAGAGGAGGTGGTAACTGATAGCTCAGGAGAGTTTTTAAGACTTTAGGCCCAAGTCAATGGAGAATATATCAATTACAAGCTATTTGCCACTACAGTTAAGTAGAATCTCGAGCCATTGTAGCTAAACAGCTGAGAGCTAATATACCTCAGAATGGGCTGTTGCCTTCATGATCAGCTTGTAAGCTTCCCAGAATTATTGGTTGGCCACTTGGAGTGTTGGTTCTGACTTTTAAAGCCCTAAACCCCCATCGTTCAGCTCAGACACTGAGGTCCAGCTCCAAGGGCCTTCTGCTGTTTACCTCACGGCGAGTAGTGAGGTTACAGGAAACCAGGCAGAGGACCTTCTTGGAATGTCCTCCCATCAGATGTCAAGGATATAAAGAACTACACAACTTTTAGAAGACATCTGAAGGCAGCCCTGTATCAGGAAGTTTTTAATGTCTGACGTTTTATTGTGTTTTTATACAGTGGTGCCTCGCAAGACGAAATTAATTCGTTCCGCAAGTTTTTTCTTCTTGCGAGTTTTTCGTCTTGCGAAGCACGGTTTCCCATAGGAATGCATTGAAAATCAATCAATGCGTTCCTATGGAGACCGTCCGGGGACAGAGGGGACCTCTTTTGAAGCAAGGGGCGGAGGGGAGAAGATCGCTTCTCCCCGTTGCCGCCCCTTGGTTCAAAAGGGGTCCGGGGACAGAGGGGAAGGCGCCTTCCCCTCTGTCCCCGGAGATTGCGGGGCTGGCAACGGGGAGAAGCGATCTTCTCCCCGCCGCCCCTTGCTTCAAAAGAGGTCCGGGGTGTGGGGGCAAGCTTCGTTTTGCGAAGCAAGCCCATAGGGAAATTCGTCTTGCGAAGCAACTCGAAAATGAAAAAACCTTTCGTCTCGCGGGTTTTTCGTCTCGCGAGGCGTTCGTCTTGCGGGGCACCACTGTATTTCGCTGGAAGCTGCCCAGAGTGGCTGGGGAAACCCAGCCAGATGGGTGGGGTATAAACGATATTATCATCAGCATGCAAGACAAACAGATCCATGGTCTGATCTGGCCATGCTCTTTTCATGTTCTACCACAGGCTTCCTCAACCTCGGCCCTCCAGATGTTTTTGGCCTACAACTCCCATGATCCCTAGCTAGCAGGACCAGTGGTCAGGGATGTTGGGAATTGTAGTCTCAAAACATCTGGAGGGCCGAGGTTGAGGAAGCCTGATCTACCACAATCTGCTCTTTGTATAGACTACCTCTAAAGGGTCAGCATATGGAAAGGAGAGGAAAGTAGACGCAGCTGCTTACCCAGCCTGACTTTGTCTCCGCGAGCCTGGATTATTTTCTTCCGCTGGATTGCGTTGCTTCAGGTAGAACTCCACTGCCAAACTAATGAGGTAGCCAAGCAAACACAGACCCCCCACCGCAATGAAGAAAAATCCAACAGGGTTGATGTCAGTGGAGAGAGCCAGCATGGTTATTCCAATGAGAAGCGTGGCGGTGAACAGCACCATTAACGTTTGACGGAGGCTCTTCCAGTGCGACGCGGATAACATGGCAGAGGGACTGGTAAGCGTGGCAGTCAATGCGAGAAAGCTGGGCAGCGGCAAGAATGGGCATCTGTCAAAGAGAAAAGGCAGTGATGCTTATGAAGAGACACGGACACATGCGACTCAAGCACACGGCAAGGGTCTCAAATGACACGCCATGTGCAAGCCAGGGACCTGATGACCTGAGTGCAAATATATACAGTACAGGCAATCATTCCAATGAAGTAACCACTTAGAGCTATTGAAGCACTAGCCCTCATCCAGGATAAATATACAACATAATGAAGGATTAGGGTAGGGGTAGGGACATCACCTTGCCAACAAAAGTCCATATAGTTAAAGCTATGATTTTCCCAGTAGTGATGTATGGAAGTGAGAGCTGGACCATAAAGAAGGCTGATCACCGAAGAATTGATGCTTTTGAATTATGATGCTGGAGGAGACTCTTGAGAGTCCCATGGACTGCAAGAAGATCAGACCTCTCCATTCTGAAGGAAATCAGCCCTGAGTGCTCACTGGAAGGACAGGTCCTGAAGCTGAGGCTCCAGTACATGAGAACTGAGGCTCCACCTCATGAGAAGAGAAGACTCCCTGGAAAAGACCCTGATGTTGGGAAAGATTGAGGGCACAAGGAGAAGGGGACGACAGAGGACGAGATGGTTGGATAGTGTTCTCGAAGCTACCAGCATGAGTTTGATCAAGCTGCGGGAGGCAGTGGAAGACAGGAGTGCCTGGCATTCTCTGGTCCATGGAGTCATGAAGAGTCGGACACGGCTAAATGACTAAACAACAACAAAGGGAACCTTTGGCCTGGGGCTCAAATGTGGCCCTCTGTATCTGTCCCCTGGGACTCCCCAAACTATACCCTCCTACCCCAAGCCATACCAATCCTCCTTCCCTGCTTTTGCCTACTGGGACTGAGATAATTCCTCTTGCTGGATGGATGGAGAAACGTGTGTGGGCCTCTGGTTGTGGAAACAGCTGACATTTTCATGGCTGGAATGTGGTCTCTGTTGCTCCACCTGCCACTAGTATGTGGCTTCCGCCCTTGAGCTGAAAGACATCCCTCATTCCTGGAATAAGGAGGATGAGCGGAGAGCTTGCTCTTCCTTAGACTTCGCTCTTGTGCAACTGTGGAGAAGCTTTGGCTTGCCAGATGATGCCAAACTCCAACTACCATAATCCTTGGCCACTGGCCATACTTGCTAGGGCTGATGGGAGTTGTAGTTTAGCAACATCTGAAGGGCCAAAGGTTCCCCCCGCCCCTCCTGCCCTAGTGGATTCTCAAAGGAAAACATGGAGATGATAGATAGATAGATGATAGATAGATAGATAGATAGATAGATAGATAGATAGATAGATATAGATAGATGATAGATATAGATGATAGATAGGATGAAAAATGTTAGATCACAGTTGAGTGAAAATAGATACCCTTGAATAAAATTGTGCTGTTACTTTAAAGGGCTACATGAGTGCTCCTGCAGATATCTAGATAAGCCAATATATTCTCATATATAATTTTAAAGTTAAAAACTGGTCCAAAATTGAGGCAAACACTAGGAATTGGAAGTGGGTGACTTATCGTGAGTGCCATATTGTACACTAGTCTTCAATTGGTGGGTTGGCATCCCAAGCCAGGTCATGGCCTAATCCAGGGATAGGCAACCTAAGACCCACAACGATCACATTGTGTGAGACTTCCCAACATCATTTGTCCCTCTTTTCTATCTATCCATCCATCCAAAATAGCTAATTGGACTTGCCAATGGGGAAGATAGGTTTATGTTTTCTCAATGGCTGGGGAAGCTCGTTCTTCACAGCCTGGAATCTCTCTGCTCCTTTGAAAGGCAGCACCTTTGGGCTAGTGGGATGGGCAAATTTGAAAGCCAATGCAGGCAGAGCCCGGTAGAAAGCTGACACAGCTATGGGTTGACTAAAGATGAAATCACAGTGGGGTGCAGTTTTTGCTCTGGGAATCTGGCGCAAGATCAGTGGTTCTGCTGCGCGCTGCAGGAATCCCCTTGCTTCCCATGGGTTCTGTCTGTACATTTAAATTGTAAATAAAAAACATGAAGACGACGTTGTAAGTCTCCTATGCTGCTTTACCCAAGAGAAATGAAACCAGGAGACCCTAGGGGGTCTGTGAATGGGCTTCAGGGGGTCTGTGAACCAGGCAAAAAAAAAGGTAAGCAGGTGAAAAACATTCCAGTGCAATAAATAATAATTATAGAGGGACGCAGGTGGCACTGTGGGTTAAACCACAGAGCCTAGGGCTTGCCAATCAGAAGGTTGGCGGTTCGAATCCCAGTGACGGGGTGAGCTCCCGTTGCTCGCTCCCTGCTCCTGCCAACCTAGCAGTTCGAAAGCACCAAGTGCAAGTAGATAAATAGGTACTGCTCCAGCGGCAAGGTAAACGGCGTTTCCGTGCACTGCTCTGGTTCGCCAGAAGCGGCTTAGTCATGCTGGCCACATAACCCGGAAGCTGTACACCGGCTCCCTCGGCCAATAAAGCGAGATGAGCGCCGCAACCCCAGAGTCGGTTACAACTGGACCTAATGGTCAGGGGTCCCTTTATCTTTTAAATAATAATCATAATAGTTTACTTATACCCACTGCTGATAAAAAAGCAGAGAGGCTCACCCAGTCTGATTTAACTGCATCCTTTGCTCCCCAGGTGAAATAAATGGCTCTCTAACTTTGGCTTCACTTGCATGTTGACAGCACAGTCATGTTGTTCCCTTTGGTGTCTGACAGCAGCACAAGCCCTTTTAAACAGCTGCTTTCGGGCAAGCATGCATGGTCATCATGAGGCAGGCTGTGCCACGCATGGACATTGCTCCTTTCAGGCTACAGGGAAATCCCAGATGGAGGAAGTTCTGCTATTGGCCTCTGTTTTGCACTAATAATAGCTTTCTTACTGGACTCTCGTTTCCCATGCCTTAAAAAAAACCACCGAAGCTCTGTGTGTTCCTGAGCCTAGGCAGCAGCGCAGGAAAATTCCACTCTGCAGAGTCAGAGACGGAAGGTGCTTGCAAAAACCCAAACAAAGGACAGAGGAAGAAAAGGAAGTGAATAAGAAAAAGGAAGAAAGGGTGGGGAGGGGTGGCAGGAGTTGTCTGAAAAAAATATCTGTCTCTCAGCTGCAGTACCCTTTCCTGGTATCTCACCTTCACGAACCAGCGTAATAATAATAATAATAATAATAATAATAATAATAATAATAATAATTTATTCCCCGCTCATCTGGCTGGGTTTCCCCAGCCACTCTGGGCAGCTTCCAACAGAATATTAAAATACAATAACCTATTAAACATTAAAAGGGCTGCCTTCAGATGTCTTCTAAAAGTCTGGTAGTTGTTTTTCTCTTTGACATCTGGTGGGAGGGCATTCCACAGGGCGGGTGCCATTTACTAGATACATTTATCTAGCATGCATATATATATATATATATATATATATATATATATATATATCACACATGTGTTCCAACAACACACTTCCATAGACAATAAACATGGATACAACCCTAGATTTTGAAGGATGGAGGGGAGATAGAATCATAGAATTGCAGAGTTGGAAGGTATCCCGGGGGATGGTCACCTTGTTCAAGCTCCTGTAATGCTGTCCCAGGGTAGGCTTGAACCACCAACAGCCAGAAACATTGACCCCCTATGTACATGCAGCTGGAAATTCCGCAGATTTTTACTATAGTCAATCATCTGATTGAATAGACAAGCAGCTTTTTGACTTTAAACTAGCTGACATGCTCAGTAGGATTGACAGCTATAGTTTTGTTTTAAAAACACACACCCAAAAAACCCACTTTCAGAGTGTCTCTAACACACAGTTAGATTGTGTTTAGGCTATCCAAGATGGCTGAGAAATAGTCATGTAAGCAAATGAAACTAACACTTGAGCTAAAGAAAGCCCAAGCGAATCCAAGCATACCTATAATTAACATAATTATGATAATTAATGTGGTGTAGTGGTTAGCTTCCAACGAAGACCAGGGAGGGAGGTGTGAGTTCTGAACTCTTCTCAGGCATGAGAGTCACCAGGTTACCTTAGACCAGTCACCATCGCTCAGCGTAAACTATTGTGAAGATAAAATGGGGAGGGGAGGTTGCTAAACACCACGTTCCTTAAAGGAGGTAAAGGTAAAGGGACTCTTGACCATTAGGTCCAGTCGTGACCGACTCTGGGGTTGCTGTGCTCATCTCGCTTTATTGGCCAAGGGAGCTGGCATACAGCTTCCGGGTCATGTGGCCAGCATGACTAAGCCGCTTCTGGCGAACCAGAGTAGCACACGGAAACGCTGTTTACCTTCCCGCCAGAGTGGTACCTATTTATCTACTTGCACTTTGACGTGCTTTCAAACTGCTGCTAGGTTGGCACGAGCAGGGACCGAGCAACGGGAGCTCACCCCGTCGCGGGGATTCGAACCACCGACCTTTTGATTGGCAAGTCCTAGGCTCTGTGGTTTAGACCACAGTGCCACCCGTGTGCCTTAAAGAAAGGCACATTAAATTGTAAATATGTATATATTATAAATGAATCTATTTACACACAGAGCACCAAACCTTCACTAATTAAAAATATAGCTAAATATAGCTTATCTTAAATCATGGAAAACTGTTTTAAATCTTAGCAATAGTATTCAAAACTTAACACCAATTTCTTGGTTAACCTTTAAGATACTTTGCATTTATGATTCATGGTTATTGCTGCAATGTAACGATGAAACATGCATATATTATCAATGACAGCTCACAGCCTCGTGCTTTGAGATGCTGTTAAATCTGTATATTAAAAAAAAAAGCTTAAGAAGTATTGTAACAACGATGACGGAAGACAAAAGTGGCAACAGTAGTTTGGAAATGCTGACTCAACTTTACAGGAGTAGTTAGTTTAGTGGGTTTGTGCTTTTTTCCTCCCTATCTACCAATCAAGCTTGTTCATAATTCAGGTTGCAAACCTAAACAGGCTTAGTAGAGAGTAAACCACACTAAGCACAGCTTACTCCCGAGAAAATATAAATGTGATTGCAATGTCTGAGCACCAGCCGACTTCTTGCACAGGACAGAAGGAACTACACTCAAGTCATTTAAAGCTTTGTAAAAGGATTCTACTGCTAGACAGAAACACACATGTGACCGATGCTCTCAGTATTTTTCATTTTACTTTGTCTCATGCATGTACACACCTCGGCTACTTTTGCAAGCAACACTCACACAAGTCTCTGACAGCAGCAGCCCCTGACCATCCCTGGTCACTCACCAAACTTGGATGCTTTGCACCAGCCTCAGCCATGAGGTCTTCTCTCCTGTGGTCATCCCCAGGTAACTGATTGCAAGCTCCTTTGCCAGGGCTCCCAGCAAGAGAAGAAACTCCAGCAGCTTCCCGCCTTCACCCTTTAAGGGCACATCCAAACATCCAAGGAGGAAGTTGCGAGTGTAGAAACAGAGAGCTACCCCTTCTTAGATTTCACAATCTTTTCCCCCAAATAGTATTGTCTCCTTTATCCACCTGAGAACGTTTTTCTTTCCTCTTTTGCCCTCCCAGCTGGGCCTCTTTAAAAGAGCAGGAAGGCGGCTGAGGAAATGGGTGGCGTATTGCAAAGAGTGAGTAAGGGGTGTGTGTCAATCTGCTTCTCCAGCTTCTTTTTCTTACTGGGGCGAAGATCTCTCTCTCTCTCTCTTTTATCTTGTAGAAAGCCTTCAGTGACACCTCCCTCGACAGGGTGGGGCATTAGGCCCATCCCTAAATCACATGGCATGTACATAACTATTTATGAGCTCTGTAAAGATATAAACTATGTGTTCTTCCTACTACTCAGGTTGCCTGGCAGGTACCGGTTTTAGTTTACACCCTTGACTTCTGTGCTATATGGACAAAGAGGGAATGGAGCTGCCGTCGGGTCAGTAACCTTCCCAGACGACAGCCGAGGCAGAAAGTCTCTGTGTGATTTAAGGAAAACACCTGGGGATTAGGAGCACAGAATAAAAGCGGCGAAAGTTCTTGTGAAATTACAGCTGTGTTGTTGAAATCTTGACAACTGGGTGAAGGATCACTGAAATATTACCCCAACCCAGGATCTAAACTTGCAAAAAGAACAGAGCATTAGGGAAGTGATTCAACACTGTAGATTAGTGGCTTTGAAACTTTTTGGCTTCTTACTGGCCAGCAAACAAGCCTTTTCTCTTCACAGAACTGAACTACACGGCACATAATCAATTCCTGAGCTTGGAGTTCCCCAGAACAGTTTGAAAACTATTATCTGAGATGGTTAGCCTTTCCTGGCCTGGATAGGGCTCATGGGAATTGTATTTCAAAACATCTGAAGCCACCAGGTTGGGGAAGGCCGGTGTAGATTATTATGTTTTGACCCAGCTAATGGGAAAGCCCCACATTCCCTACCTGGTACTATATCTGCACATCAGGAACACTATGAGATGAGTACCAGGAAAAAGCCAGACACTCTTCCTTATGGAGCAATCATGCACACATTTCCATGAAGCCGTGCTCACTTCACAGCCTGCTCTCCTGCTCCTTGCTAGCAGAAGAGCACTACAATCTGGAGCAGGGGTTTCTCAAACCACAGGACCCACTTGAGAAAGTTGAAAATTATGGAGGCCCATCAGTCACAAGTTGATGGTGCAATGGAAGAACCAGTCACCAAACGGCAGCTGACTCAAGAGTGGAGTTTGGCATAATCAGCTGGCAACTGGCTGACATAATTTTCAGTTTAAATCTAATCCCTCTTTCGAAATTGTTTCTGTTTTTCTTAATCCCTCAGTCCTTCCTATTATCTCTCGGCCCACTGATGAGGTGACTGCCTCAGGTGGCAGAGTCCACAGGGGCAGCAGATCCCAATGTAGATCTTTTATTTCTCCCTTGTTCCTGATTTAGATATTCACTTCATTCCTGGTGGGGGAGGCACCATTTGGTGGTTTGCTTCAGGTGTCAAAACATCACATGGCCACAATACTATGCATGCAAAGGTATTGCTGTTGTTGTGGAAAGTCCAAACAACAGCAAGCCCTGAGGGATAGCTCCGTGGGTAGAGAATGAGACTTAATCTCAGGTTTATGAGCCCCACATTGGTGTGAAGATTCCTGTATTGAGGCGTTGGATTAGATTACTTTTGCGGTCCCTTCCAATTCTACAATTCTGATTCAAGGTGGCTTATCTAATATTTGAAGAGAGGCTGTGCCACTGAGGTTCACCTCAATATTTCCCTTGGGGATAACTTCAGTGGCAATTCTGCCTGGATGTATCCTGTCTCAAAGGCACCAGATGGATTTGTGTGCAACCTGATGTTACATTAACAGGACAAATGAGCCTGTTGTTCTCCAGAAACACCTTTTGGATGGAAAGCATGGGCACGAAAGGAAAACTTACCCAACAGAATGTGGGAATGATAGACAGCTGTTATGTGTTCTTAGCTTAAACCAGATGGACACCTGCAGGGAACACCTCCAAAAAGAGACAAATCTAATGGCGATTTTGTTAAAAACTCTTCAAATGATACACACAAGAAGTGTGGATCACAAGGACAACTGAATGAAAACCGAATGCCACCCAGGTAAAAGAAGAGACAAGGCCATTCATCTGCCAGTTGAGGCTCTGTATGTGGGTGACCAAAGCTAATATTTTTATGGTTTTTCATCATGGGAATGTGTTGAAAACACTCCCATGAATGACTGTCCACTTTACAATTCATATTCACTTTATGACACATGAAGGGAGGGACACGGGTGGCGCTGTGGTCTAAACCACTGAGCCTCTTGGGCTTTCCAATCGGAAGGTCGGCGGTTCGAATCCCCGTGATGGGGTGAGCTCCTGTTGCTTGGTCCCAGCTCCTGCCAACCTAGCAGTTCAAAAGTACACCAGTGCAAGTAGCGGGAAGGTAAATGGCGTTTCAGTGCACTCTGGTTTCCATCACGGTGTCCCGTTGCACCAGAAGCGGTTTAGTCATGCTGGCCACATGACCCGGAAAGCTGTCTGTGTACAAACGCCGGCTCCCTTGGCCTGAAAGTGAGATGAGCACCGCAACCCCACCGTCGCCTTTGACTGGACTTAACTGTCCAGGGGTCCTTTACCTTTATGACACATGGAATAGAGTTGGCTTAGTGTCATAAGTAAGGATGTTAGCTGGGGAGCCCATGGTTCAATTCTGACTTTAGCCAAGAACTCACTAGAACTGTGTGGCTTGGGAAAGACTGTTTTTCGGCTCAGCCCCCCTTTCCTTCCTTGTGGGGACAATAATTCTGGCTTATCTTGAAGGGTTGTTGACCATGTATATAAAGCAGACATAAACCACACTGCATCAATGATAAATATTATTATACCAGGCCTACTGTCTTGTAATACAAGTTGGCTGCCGTCAGCTTTTAAAAACATAAAAAATATACCAGTGTGCCGTATCTGTGAAGTAGGTCAGCTGCACACTGCTCTGCCCCTAATTTTGCCTCTCTTTCCAGTCACCCATTAATTCTCCACATCACCACTTTCCTAGGCTGCCATTGATTTGCCTTATCTTATCATTTGGGTACCCTGAGGCATTTACCCGGCTCTCATTGGGAGGGTCCTTGGCCCAGCCCATAAATTCCATTACGTTTTTAGTCAGTGACCAATTTCAAGGCTGCTGTTTCCGTTCTTAAGAAACAGTCGCCACATGCAGGAATGCCTGCATTTGTTCTTTCTGCCCTAGGCATTTGTACACACTGCGACTTATTTACTCCAGAGCCAGGGCACTACCAACACAGGTTGTTATGTACTAAACTTGGATCCTAGAACAATAGGCAAGTAGGATCCTAGAGGCCACTTTTAAAATGAGGCTGCATTTTAAATTGCATTTTAACCTGTATTTTATTTTATTTTATTGTTTCCCCTATTACGTTTTTACTGTAATTTTTACTGGTGTTAGCTGCCCTGAGCCGGGGAGGGCAGGGTATAAATAAAATTATTTATTTATTTATTTATTTATTATTACTATTATTAGAATGCAACAACTGATTGGCTTGCAGGAAAAGACCAGGACGGAAGCAGAATCAGATGGCACTCACTGTGTAAATAATGTACAGTGGTACCTCGGGTTACATACGCTTCTGCAAACCTAGAAATAGTGCTTCAGGTTAAGAACTTTGCTTCAGGATAAGAAAAGAAATCGGGCTCCGGTGGCGTGGCAGCAGCAGGAGGCTCCATTAGCTAAAGTGGTGCTTCAGGTTAAGAACAGATTCAGGTTAAGTACAGACCTCCGGAACGAATTAAGTACTTGACCCGAGGTACCACTGTATATAAAAGCCTGAGGTTGGGGGGGGGCAGTTCAATCACTGTTTTACAACCTGCAATAAAGAAATCATTACAGGACTCCGAGTATATTTCACAGGTGTTGGAAACCAAGCACATAGCATATTTGCTACAATCCATATGCATCCTGTAGTTCCTCGAAAAATGCTCCCATTTGATGTGTTTTCCCTCAAACCAGCTTCCATCCGATTTGAAAACACATGCCGTGGCTGAAGCGTGCACAGTTTCAGCAGCCATTGCACATGGGCAGATGACAGCCTCCTTGAATAGGAGTTGTGGGGACGAGACAACAAATCAGGTCATGACCCTGACCCCTCTGTAGTGTGTACAGCTAGTGCAAATGTGTGTGGGGAAATTACTTCACTGTGTTTTAAGTTGCCCGTGTGGACCTGTTCAGGCGGTCAAATTGTGTCTGACTCGTACTATTTCAGAACACAAAGGGCTTGCATAGTTGCATTTTATTCTATTCAAACAAAATCATTTACACATAGAAGCCTCACCTCCTCCATGGCACACCAATTTTCTACATATAGTGAAATTAAAGTTAAGGTGTTTTTTTTTTTTTTTAATTGTAGGAAAACTCAGCAATGGAGTCCCACCTGTAGCCTGAATTTATACAGCCAAGCAGCTACAGACTTACCACCTCACATCTGATTTTAGTTCTCATGGTTCTGTGGTCTAAAAACACAAATTCTTCTTTTTCCCTTTCACTGGTTGTTTCTTTTCTTACATGGTGTGCTGAGTCATGCTGATGGAAATGGACTTTGTTTTTCAGCTACTTGGAGACAGACAATCATTTTTATGAGTACTGAAAGTAGCTTGAGAGACAGAGAACATTTCCCATGGTGTGTGCATATAAATAATAAAAGTATTGTTATTATTGAATAGGATGTCCCTATTTTCATCAGATAAATGTTGGAGGGTATATTCTTATGATAGTGTACAACATAAGCAGTGATCCTCTTTCAAACTGCTTTCAGCTCTCCAAAAAAGCCATGCCAATCATATTGGTTCCAGGCCAGAATCCAGACAGGGATTCATGTTTATTTGCTGCACATATGTCCCTCAGCACTTAGTAGATTTTAGATATAGGGCAAAGATAGGCATAACAAGTGTTATGTACGAAGCTTGGATCCTAGAACAATAGGCAAGTAGGATCCTAGATTACAACAACTGATTGCCTCGCAGGAAAAGACCAATCAGGCTCCAGGAGGGAAGAAGAATCAGCCAATCAGACGGGACTCATTCTGTAAATAATGTACATAAAATCCTGAGATTTGGGGGGCCATTAAATCATTGTTTTACAAGCTGCAATAAAGAGCATGAAATCGCAACAGAACTCCGAGTATATTTCCACAAATGTGTTCAGATAAAGCATTAGCCACGGTTTAGCAAAGCAGTGGCATGTGAGCAGGGTGGGGAGTCTCCTGGTGGCAACCCTTAGATTACTGGGACAGAGGCAGAGAGATTTGCGAGCTGCAGCTTGGGAGTCTTGATATCCTGAAAGCATACATGCCATCTATCCCAAGCCTTGCCACCACCTTGCCGCACTTCATCCCTGCCCCAGTGAGTGCATCACAATAACAAAAGGATGCCCTGACCACTCCACCCCCTTCATGTGCTACAGATGGATTAACAGAACAAGAATAAGCCCCATTGAGCCTTGGCCTCTTCCATGCCCCTCTCAAGGGCAGCCACAAATAAGAGATCAGAAACACCCATTTCAGTTTACCTCCAGTTCCGTCTGTCGTGTGAACACAGCATAATAAACCCTATGGTTAGTTGAAACTAGCTAATTTGGTCAACTCTGGCTTGACGTTGGCCTGTTTCAAATAGCCAAGTTGTCTGGTTTGAACAACATGGCAAGCTGTGCTCTGAAACAGAGGCAAAAGCTTCTAACTTCTTTCTCACTGCCATGCCAGTGGGATGGGGACTGTGTGCGCCTGAGATTACATCTAAATCAACCCAATATTTAAAGACTAGTCATGGCAGGTTCTTCACTCGTGTTCGAAATACAGCTTCCTACTGGCTTTGCAATTCATAGGATAGAAGTACAGTGGTACCTTGGGTTACAGACACTTCAGGTTACAGACGCTTCAGATTACAGACTCCGCTAACCCAGAAATAGTACCTCGGGTTAAGAACGTTGCTTCAGGATGAGAACAGAAATCGTGCTTCAGCGGAGCGGTGGCAGCAGGAGGTCCCATTAGCTAAAATGGTACCTCAGGTTAAGAATGGTTTCGAGTTAAGAATGCACCTCCGGAACGAATTGAGTTCTTAACCCGAAGTACCACTGTACATTATTTTGGCACATTGAATCCTCCTTTTTAAAGTATAGATGTATTAATTTAAGCATTCATGCTGTGCCTTTTTTTTTTAAAGGAAGTGTTTAGAATAGAAGCAAAAGTGCCCTGAGGATGGTCTGAGGGTGGGAATCATAGACTGGATAATTGGTACCCACATTCACAACCAGTTGGGCTGCAAACTTGCAGAACTGCCTCTCCCTGCCCCAGAGCACAACCCGAGCAATAATTGATATGCCCCTATTTCCCCTTTGAAGGAGTCTTAATAAATTTTGTTAAACCTTCAGATTAACATCTAGAAGCAGAGGAGGACCTCAAGAGGTTTGATCTCTAGAGTGGAACAGACACATCTTGGCTAAAGTGAGGATCTATGTAAATACAACCACATAAACAGTCTGGGATTCATTCTGAACTGTCAAGTATGAGAAGCTAGTGAGGGACAATTATATTTTTCTAGGACATTTTTAGAGCTGGGAGACCACTTTAGAAACACCCCAAGTATGTTCCGTCCAAACATATGTACTGTATTTTTCGCTCTATAAGATGCACCAGACCACAAGACACATGTAGTTTTTGGAGGAGAAAAACAAGAAAAAAAATATTCTGAATCTCAGAAGCCAGAACAGCAAGAGGGATTGCTATGCAGTGAAAGCAGCAACCCCTCTTACTGTTCTGGCTTCTGTGATAGCTGCGCAGCCTGCATTCGCTCCATAAGACGCACACACATTTCCCCTTACTTTTTAGGAGGGGAAAAGTGAGTCTTATAGAGCAAAAAATACGGTATGCTCTTGAGCTCTGAAAACAAAGAGTTCTGAAAGGGAAAATCACTGAGGGCAATTTCAGATAAATAGCCAAAGCTTGTACAGATTATCAGCAGGGCTAAAGCTCACAATGCGTACGAGGCTTATTAGAGGTGTTCAAAATAACCAAAAGGAGGGTGGGTGGGTGTTTTGCTGTGTTCAGGAAATGGTAGGTTCACGGTGTGAAGGACGGAAAAGTGTTAGCAGGTGACAGGGAGCAGACAGGATTGCTACAGTCTTCTCACACAATGGAAAATGTGCTTGACCTCATAAAAACAGATTAAGAGATAAATGGACAGAGTTGCATCCCCAGATAGGTGAAGAGATGATACAGGAGCCCTTAGCCCATTGAAACTAATTCAAGTCTTCAGGGCCTGGTGAATTGCACCCTAGGGTACTAAAGGAACTTGCAGATATTATGTCAGTGGTTAATTACACTTTTTGGAAATTCTTAAATAACCACAAGATTGGAAGTGGGCGGATGTTCCTACAGCTGGAGCACTACTACTCAAACTATTGACCAGACTGATGTGAACATTTTTTGATCTTGATTCAGAAGATTAAGAAGGCAAAAGGAATTAATATCATTTTTTAAATCTAGGTTTAGGAATTAATCCAATACAAAAATGTTTCTCTGTACCTGGCACATCAACACCTCTTCATATTGTGTTAAATAATATTTACAATTTCAGAATTGAAAAGTTTTTGTTTTGTTTTTTATTAAATAAAAGCTAGAAAGACCATTTTCTACCAGTGATCCCTTAGGGCAGGGGTAGGCAACCTAAGACCCATGGACCGGATGCGGCCCATTCGCCTTCTCAATCCGGCCCGTGGATGGTCTGGGAATCAGTGTGTTTTTACATGAGTAATAATAATAATAATAATACTACAATACTCCGCCCTCCCCAGCCAAGACCGGGCTCAGGGCGGCTAACACCAGCTATAAAAGCAATTGATTAAAATAAAACTTAAAAACAAGATTAAAATACATTAAAAATGCAGCCTCATTTCAGTAGAAACTCAAATCAAAAACCTTTTGGGGATGAAAACGTCAAAATGTGTCCTTTTATTTAAAATGCATCTCTGGGTTATTTGTGGGGCATAGGAATTTGTTCATTTCCCCCCCCCCCCATATAGTCCGGCCCACCACATGGTCTGAAGGACGGTGGACCGGCCCCTGGCTGAAAAAGGTTGCCGACCCCTGCCTTAGGAGATTTTTGTCCATGGTGCCACTTTCAATTACAACTGGATAGAAATTATTGGAAGAACAAGAACATCTTGTTATAGGGAAAGGAAAGAGCATAGACACCCCCATGCCCCTCCCAAAAAAACTGGCTCTGGGAGGGTCAGGAGAATCTCTAGAAAAGCACACTGTGGAGGAGAGCTTCCCATCTCCTCCCACTCAATGAAGAATTTGAATTAGAGGTTGCAAGGTCTACCAAAATCTTTAATGCTCAGATCAGTGTGATACATGGGCAAAATGCCATTCAAAGGCACAGCAGGTGCTACACGTAACCAAGCAAGCAAAGACATTGATCCAGGAACAACACATACCCCAGCTTAGGAGCTACTCCTGTTGTAAACAAAATTTTGCCCTTTTCCCTTATGGGGTATCCAAGAGCCCATCTAGAGTCCTTACATAGGTTCCCTATTGGTAGGAGAGAATAACAGAGGCCAACCAGAGACTATTGAGAAGCAAAGCATCTAGTAAGCTTGTTCTTTATTGATCTGTTGCAACAGGGTGCTCCCCTCACCCGCAGGAGAGGAGGAACCCAGAAAAATGGGGCGCAAGGCCTTATAAAGACTTTTGAAATTTCCACCCTGTAGATCAAGACCACCTCCAGAAACACCATACATACATCACAGAAGGGGTGTAACCTAAGACCACCCCTCAGATACATCATACCTACATCACAGAAAAGGCAGTCTAAAACAGAAATTTGAGTGTTGTTTATCTCCTGTCTGGCAGGTTACTTGATTGGATTGCCTGGGTAGCCTGGCCATTCTTTTGTAATGATAAATACTTAGTTCCTGGGCCAGGTCACAGGCTCACACCCTATTCATATCTTAAATGTGCCCTAAGACAGGATTTGTGAGGAAAGAGACAATGGGAGGTTTTCCCACTTTGACCTTGCAGAGAAAACATTTGCTCAGTTTAGGAATCAAAATGGTTCTGGTTGGTCTTCCTGTGCTGATCTATGTACATGCTTGGTTGGTACGCTTATGAACATTACCATATATCTAAGACCATAACATTCCTATCACACTCCTCTTAAGCATGCTCCCCAATAAAATATTTGAAGGGGCTGGGCCTCCCCCCCCCAAAAAAAGTTGATGGGTATTGTCATTCAAATTTTGTGTGTGCTGGGTCGTGTGATTGATAATACTGGCCCACCCATATTTTATTTAAGTTGGCACCTCTGCACCCCAGCAACCTTGTTATTAGGAAGTGGGGTGGGCACTAATTTTTCACCCAGGCGCAATGATCCCATGTTGAAAACAAACACATTTGCATCCACTGTATTAATGGGCTGAGGGACTTTTTTATGTGTCCTTATGACCAACAGGTAGTGGAAGGAGCGAGCCAGATTCTAGTGAGTGAGACTGTCCCTGGGTATAGTACTGGTTTTCGCCTTCTCACTGGCCAGAGCTGGAGGAGCTAATGGGCAGAGGGGGGTAAAAAGTAAACAAAGGAATTGTACAGCATGGAAATATTATTATTTACAACTTTAAAAAGAGATACAAGAGGAAACTAAGACAAATGAAAGAACCTGAAGGGCGAAATCAAGTTTATTTGCCTTTCAACCGTCAAGTTTTTGGATGTGAAAAGGAGCAGAGGAAAGGGTAGGTGGATATGAAGTCTGCTTCAAGCAGAGTGAAGAATAAATACAGAAAATAGAAGGCTTTTCTTTTGAAAAGGCAACTGGAGAAGCCATTTCATACAAAGAAGGCTGGGGTTTCTGTTGCCAAAGTTGTTGTTGTTATCATTATTTAATTTATATACCGCCTTATACCCGAAGGTCTCAGGGCGGTTCACATAACATATCAAATACACAAAATGAAAACAATAACAACCCAATAACCCCCCCCCAAAAAAAAAGATCCAGCATTTTAGAAAGGGTATAGGATTTAGATCATGTCAAGCAAAGGCCTGGTTAAAAAGGAACATTTTTGCTTGCTGCCTAAAGGTGTATAATGAAGGCGCCAGGCGAACTTCCCTGGGGAGACCATTCCACAGGCGGGGAGCCACTGCAGAGAAGGCCCCGTTTTCGTGTTGCCACCTCTGGACTTTTCGAGGAGAAGGCACATGAAAGAGGGCCTCCAAAGATGAACTCAGGATCCGGGTAGGTTCATATGGAAAGAGGCGGTCCTTGAGGTATTGCATTTCTGAGCCATTTAAGGCTTTATAGGTCAAAACCAGCACTTTGAATTGGGCCCGGAAACTAATTGGTAACCAGTGCAGTTGGGCCAGGATTGGTGCAATATGCTCAAACCGTCTTGCTCCAGTGAGCAACTTGGCTGCTGCATTCTGCACCAGTTGAAATTTCCGAACCATCTTCAAAGGCAACCCTACGTATAACGCATTGCAGTAATCTAACCTTGAGGTTATCGGAGCATAGACAATAGTAGTTAGGCTATCCCTATCTAGATAGGGGCATAGCTGGGCCACCAGCCAAAGCTGATGGAAGGCGCTCTGGGCCACTGAGGCGACCTGAGTCTCAAGAGACAGCAAAGGATCCAGGAGTTTCTCCAAGCTACGAACCTGCTCCTTCAGGGGCAGTGTAACCCCATCCGGAGCAGGCGACCTCCCAGGGTTAAACAGCATGGGGGAAGGAATTGGAGGTTCCATAGGGCTGAAAAGTAACACCCTCTGGGAGTGACCATCCAAGTAGGACTGGAACCACCGCAAAGTGGTGCCACCCACTCCTAATTCGGAGAGTCGCTCCAGAAGGATACCATGGTCGACGGTATCGAAAGCCGCTGATAGGTCGAGAAGAATTAACAGGGACATGTTTCCCTTGTCTCTCTCTTGACAGAGGTACAGGGCGACCAATGCCAAAACCAGTTTCTGTGCCAAAACCAGGCCAAACCCCTATTGAAATGGATCCAGAAAATCAGCTTCTTCCAAAATCACCTGGATCTAGTCTATGACCACTCGCTCCAGAACCACTCCCTCCAGAACCTCACTCCAGAAGTTAGAAAAACCAAGATTGGGAAGATTTTAACACAGGTAAGACTTAGAAGTGAGAAGGGTAGGGGGATCCAGGAGGAAAGAAAGCTGTGCATGTGATAAAGAGCAAAGCAGAGGGGGAGAAGACAACATAGTTCCATTCAATTTCATCTTAGCGCAGGTTGCCTTGTTGACAAAAATGGCTTGCAGCCATTTTGTGATAGCTTCTTTGGGACTATAGATAAGTTCCTTTGCTAATGGGCAGAACTTCATTTTATTTATAATGTGGCTTCCAAGGAGTAGAATAACAAACCCTTTTGAGCAGCAGGCTTAAAAGTGGTGGCATTTGGCATATGAAGCTAGGAAGAGGCATTATTATTATTATTGTTGTTGTTGTTATATTTTAATAATACCCTACCCTTTTTCCTGATGGGAATCAAGGCAACTGACAAGCATTCCAGGAGCCACTTCAGATTGGTGAAGTTAGAAAAGAATGAAGGCATGAAAAGAGAAACAACTATTGAACCAGAAAAGGTTTGGAAGCCACTAGGATCAAGAACTGGTTCTGGGGTAAGCAAAAAAGGGGGAAATAACTGAGAAAGCCACAAGGGCAGCAGCAAAAAGCAACTGACCAAGGGTGAGAGTATTATACCTAATTGTAGTTACTGGGCAACTGCAGAAGAGGGTCACTAGCATCAGTGGCGTAGCGTGGGTTGTCAGCACACGGGGCAAGGCAAGTAATTTGCGCCCCCTAACCCATGGATTTGCGCCCCCTAACCCATGGATTTGCACCCCCTAACCCGTGGATTTGCGCCCCCTAACCCCCAGATGTTGCGCCCGGTGCATCCGGCCCCCCCTGCACCCCCCACGCTACGCCACTGACCAGCATACAATTCAAGAAGGACACTGACAAACTGGAACGTGTCCAGAGGAGGGCAACCAAAATGGTCAAAGGCCTGGAAACGATGCCTTATGAGGAACGGCTAAGGGAGCTGGGCATGTTTAGCCTGGAGAAGAGGAGGTTAAGGGGTGATATGATAGCCATGTTCAAATATATAAAAGGATGTCACATAGAGGAGGGAGAAAGGTTGTTTTCTGCTGCTCCAGAGAAGCGGACACGGAGCAATGGATCCAAACTACAAGAAAGAAGATTCCACCTAAACATTAGGAAGAACTTCCTGACAGTAAGAGCTGTTTGACAGTGGAATTTGCTGCCAAGGAGTGTGGTGGAGTCTCCTACTTTGGAGGTCTTTAAGCAGAGGCTTGACAACCATATGTCAGGAGTGCTCTGATGGTGTTTCCTGCTTGGCAGGGGGTTGGACTCGATGGTCCTTGTGGTCTCTTCCAACTCTATGATTCTATGATTCTAACCCTAACCGTAACCCCAACCCTAACCCTAACATTAACCGTAACTGTAACCGTAACCCCCACCCTAACCCTATCCCTAACGCTTACGCTAACCCCAACCCTAACCGTAACCGTAACCTTAACCCTAACCCTAACCGTTACCGTAACCCTCACCCTAACCCTAACCCCAACCCTAACCCTAACCCTAACCTCAACCATAACCGTAATCCTAACAGTAACCCTAATCCTAACCCTAACCCTAACCCTAACCGTTACCCTAACCCTAACCCCAACCCTAAACCTAACCCTAACCCTAACCCTAACGCAAACCCTAATCGCAACACCCACCCTAACCCTAACCGTTACCGTAACCCTCACCCTAACCCTAACCCTAACCCCAAACCTAACCCTAACCCTAACCTCAACCGTAACCGTAATCCTAACAGTAACCCTAATCCTAACCCTAATACTAAACCTAACCCTAACCCTAACCCAAACTGTTACCATAACCCTAACCCTAACCCTAAAACCAACCCTAACCCTTACGCTAACCCCAACCCTAACCGTAACCGTAGCCCTAACCCTAACCGTTACCGTAACCCTAACCCCAACCCTAACCCTCACCCTAACCCTAACGTTAACCCTAACCCTAACCCAATCCCTAACCCAAACCCTAATCGCAACACCCACCCTAACCCTAACCCTAACCGCCACCCCAACCCCAACCCTAACCCTAACCCAATCCCTAACCCAAACCCTAATCGCAACACCCACCCTAACCGCAACCCCAACCCTAACCGTAACCCTAACCGTAACCCTTATGCTAACCCCAACCCTAACCCAAACCCTAACCAGAACCCTAACCGTAACCCTAACCCTAACCCAATCCCTAACCCAAACCCTAATCGCAACACCCACCCTAACCCCAACAGCAACCCCAACCCTAACTCTAACCCTAACCGTTACCGTAACCCTAACCCAAACCCTAACCCAAACCCTAATTGCAACACCCACCCTAATCCTATCCGTAACCCTAACCGTAACCCTAACTCTAACCCTAACCGTTACCGTAACCCTAACCCAAACCCAAACCCTAACCCAAACCCTAATTGCAACACCCACCCTAATCCTATCCGTAACCCTAACCGTAACCCTAACCCTAAACCTAACCCCAACCCTAACCCTAACATTAACCATAACTGTAACCGTAACCCCCACCCCCACCCTAACCCTAACGCTTACACTAACCCCAACCCTAACCGTAACCCTAAACCTAACCCTAACCTTAACCCTAACCCTAACCATTACCGTAACCCTCACCCTAACCCTAACCTCAACCGTAACCGTAATCCTAACAGTAACCCTAATCCTAACCCTAACCGTTACCCTAACCCTAACCCCAACCCTAACCCTTACGCTAACCCCAACCCCAACCCTAACCCTAACCGTAACAGTAACGGTAACTGTAGCCCTAACCCTAACCCTAACCCCAACCCCAACCCTAACCCCAACCCTAACCCTTACGCTAACCCCAACCGTAACAGTAACGGTAACCGTAGCCCTAACCCTAACACTAACCCCAACCCCAACCCCAACCCTAACCCTAACCCTCACCCTAACCCTAACCCCAAACCTAACCCTAACCCTAACCTCAACCGTAACCGTAATCCTAACAGTAACCCTAATCCTAACCCTAATACTAAACCTAACCCTAACCCTAAAACCAACCCTAACCCTTACGCTAACCCTAACCGTAATCGTAACCGTAGCCCTAACCCTAACCGTAACCCTAACCCCAACCCTAACCCCAACCCTAACCCTAACGTTAACCCTAACCCTAACCCTAACCACCACCCCAACCCCAACCCTAACCGTAACCCTAACCCTAACCCTAACCCAATCCCTAACCCAAACCCTAATCGCAACACCCACCCTAACCCTAACCGCAACCCCAACCCTAACCGTAACCCTAATCCTAACCCTTATGCTAACCCCAACCCTAACCCAAACCCTAACCAGAACCCTAACCCTAACCCTAACCCTAACCCAATCCCTAACCCAAAGCCTAATCGCAACACCCACCCTAACCCTAACCCTAACAGCAACCCCAACCCCAACCCTAACCCTAACTCTAACCCTAACCGTTACCGTAACCCTAACCCAAACCCTAACCCAAACCCTAATTGCAACACCCACCCTAACCCTAATCCTATCCGTAACCCTAACCCTAACCGTAACCCTAACCCTAAACCTAACCCCAACCCTAACCCTAACCCTAACCCTAACATTAACCGTAACTGTAACCGTAACCCCCACCCTAACCCTAACGCTTACACTAACCCCAACCGTAACCGTAACCCTAAACCTAACCCTAACCTTAACCCTAACACTAACCGTTACCGTAACCCTCACCCTCACCCTCACCCTAACCCCAACCCTAACCCTAACCTCAACCGTAACCGTAATCCTAACAGTAACCCTAATCCTAACCCTAATCCTAACCCTAATCCTAACCCTAACCCTAACCGTTACCCTAACCCTAACCCCAACCCTAACCCTTACGCTAACCCCAACCCTAACCCTAACCGTAACAGTAACGGTAACCGTAGCCCTAACCCTAACCCCAACCCCAACCCCAACCCTAACCCAATCCCTAACCCAAACCCTAATCGCAACACCCACCCTAACCGCAACCCCAACCCTAACCCTAACTCTAACTGTAACCCTAACCCAAACCCTAACCCTAACCCAAACCCTAATTGCAACACCCACCCTAACCCTAACCCTAATCCTATCCGTAACCCCAACCCTAACCCTAAGCCTAATATTAACCGTAACTGTAACCGTTACCCCCACCCCCATCCTAACCCTAACCCTTACGCTAACCCCAGCCCTAACCCTAACCGTAACCGTAATCGTAACCCTAACCCTAACCCTAAACCTAACCCCAACCCTAACCCTAACATTAACCATAACTGTAACCGTAACCCCCACCCCCACCCTAACCCTAACGCTTACACTAACCCCAACCGTAACCCTAAACCTAACCCTAACCTTAACCCTAACCCTAACCATTACCGTAACCCTCACCCTAACCCTAACCTCAACCGTAACCGTAATCCTAACAGTAACCCTAATCCTAACCCTAATCCTAACCCTAACCCTAACCGTTACCCTAACCCTAACCCCAACCCTAACCCTTACGCTAACCCCAACCCTAACCGTAACAGTAATGGTAACCGTAGCCCTAACCCTAACCCCAACCCCAACCCCAACCCTAACCCTTACGCTAACCCCAACCCTAACCGTAACAGTAACGGTAACCGTAGCCCTAACCCTAACCCCAACCCCAACCCTAACCCTAACCCTCACCCTAACCCTAACCCCAAACCTAACCCTAACCCTAACCTCAACCGTAACCGTAATCCTAACAGTAACCCTAATCCTAACCCTAATACTAAACCTAACCCTAACCCTAAAACCAACCCTAACCCTTACGCTAACCCTAACCGTAATCGTAACCGTAGCCCTAACCCTAACCGTAACCCTAACCCCAACCCCAACCCTAACCCCAACCCTAACCCTAACGTTAACCCTAACCCTAACCCAATCCCTAACCCAAACCCTAATCGCAACACCCACCCTAACCCTAACCACCACCCCAACCCTAACCCTAACCGTAACCCTAACCCTAACCCTAACCCAATCCCTAACCCAAACCCTAATCGCAACACCCACCCTAACCCTAACCGCAACCCCAACCCTAACCGTAACCCTAATCCTAACCCTTATGCTAACCCCAACCCCAACCCTAACCAGAACCCTAACCGTAACCCTAACCCTAACCCTAACCCAATCCCTAACCAAAACCCTAATCGCAACACCCACCCTAACCCTAACCCTAACAGCAACCCCAACCCTAACCCTAACTCTAACCCTAACCGTTACCCTAACCCTAACCCAAACCCTAACCCAAACCCTAATTGCAACACCCACCCTAACCCTAACCCTAATCCTATCCGTAACCCCAACCCTAACCCTAAGCCTAATATTAACCGTAACTGTAACCGTTACCCCCACCCCCATCCTAACCCTAACCCTTACGCTAACCCCAGCCCTAACCCTAACCGTAACCGTAATCGTAACCCTAACCCTAAACCTAACCCCAACCCTAAACCTAACATTAACCATAACTGTAACCGTAACCCCCACCCCCACCCTAACCCTAACGCTTACACCTACCCCAACCGTAACCGTAACCCTAAACCTAACCCTAACCTTAACCCTAACCCTAACCATTACCGTAACCCTCACCCTAACCCTAACCTCAACCGTAACTGTAATCCTAACAGTAACCCTAATCCTAACCCTAATCCTAACCCTAACCGTTACCCTAACCCTAACCCTAACCCCAACCCTAACCCTTACGCTAACCCCAACCCTAACCCTAACCGTAACAGTAACGGTAACCGTAGCCCTAACCCTAACCCCAACCCCAACCCTAACCCCAACCCTAACCCTTACGCTAACCCCAACCCTAACCGTAACAGTAACGGTAACCGTAGCCCTAACCCTAACCCCAACCCTAACCCTCACCCTAACCCTAACCCCAAACCTAACCCTAACCCTAACCTCAACCGTAACCGTAATCCTAACAGTAACCCTAATCCTAACCCTAATACTAAACCTAACCCTAACCCTAAAACCAACCCTAACCCTTACGCTAACCCCAACCCTAACCGTAATCGTAACCGTAGCCCTAACCCTAACCGTAACCCTAACCCTAACCCCAACCCCAACCCTCACCCTAACCCCAACCCTAACCCTAACGTTAACCCTAACCCTAACCCAATCCCTAACCCAAACCCTAATCGCAACACCCACCCTAACCCTAACCCTAACCCTAACCACCACCCCAACCCTAACCGTAACCCTAACCCTAACCCAATCCCTAACCCAAACCCAAACCCTAATCGCAACACCCACCCTAACCCTAACCGCAACCCCAACCCTAACCGTAACCCTAATCCTAACCCTTATGCTAACCCCAACCCTAACCCAAACCCTAACCAGAACCCTAACCCTAACCCAATCCCTAACCCAAACCCTAATCGCAACACCCACCCTAACCCTAACCCTAACAGCAACCCCAACCCCAACCCTAACTCTAACCCTAACCGTAACCGTAACCCTAACCCAAACCCTAACCCAAACCCTAATTGCAACACCCACCCTAACCCTAATCCTATCCGTAACCCTAACCCTAACCGTAACCCTAACCCTAAACCTAACCCCAACCCTAACCCTAACCCTAACATTAACCGTAACTGTAACCGTAACCCCCACCCCCACCCTAACCCTAACGCTTACACTAACCCCAACCGTAACCGTAACCCTAAACCTAACCCTAACCTTAACCCTAACACTAACCGTTACCGTAACCCTCACCCTAACCCCAACCCTAACCCTAACCTCAACCGTAACCGTAATCCTAACAGTAACCCTAACCCTAACCCTAACATTAACCGTAACTGTAACCGTAACCCCCACCCTAACCCTAACGCTTACACTAACCCCAACCGTAACCGTAACCCTAAACCTAACCCTAACCTTAACCCTAACACTAACCGTTACCGTAACCCTCACCCTAACCCTAACCCCAACCCTAACCCTAACCTCAACCGTAACCGTAATCCTAACAGTAACCCTAATCCTAACCCTAACCCTAACCGTTACCCTAACCCTAAC